>NW_026601502.1:0-47768 GCF_029448725.1 Salvelinus fontinalis
TAGACAATGAGAAATGTAGCCCAGCTGGTGAGAAAATGTCCGTGCGCCATATTAGACAGTGATCTACTCGTATACATAAATACTCATAAACGTGACTAAAAAATATAGGGTGGACAGCGATTGATAGACAATTTAATTCTTAATACAATCGCGGAATTACATTTTTTAAATTATCCTTACTTTTCAATACAGTTTGCGCCAAGCGAAGCTACGTCAAAAAACATGGCGTCCTAAGCCACTAACATTTTTCGACAGAAACACGATTTATCATAATAAAAATGTCCTACTTTGAGCTGTTCTTCCATCAGTATCTTGGGCAAAGGATCCTTTCTTGGGTCTAATCGTCTTTTGGTGGAAAGCTGTCCTCTTGCCATGTGGAAATGCCAACTGCGTTCGGGATGAACTGGAAGCGTGCCCAGAGATTCACAGCGTCTCAGAAATAAATGTCCCAAAATCGCACTAAACGGATATAAATTGCTATAAAACGCTTTAAATTAACTACCTTATGATGTTTTTAACTCCTATAACGAGTCTTAACATGACCGGAGAAAGATTACTCCCAACACTAATGCTTGGAACAGGTGCGGGTCGGTGTCCTCCACGCGCATGACGCAGCTGCAAAAGAGTTACTAGCTACAGGGTTTTTTAATTTATAGTGCCTGTGATTGCGCAATCGACCCCATTCAAATCGTCATCACGTAAAGGCATCCAGGGGAAGACGTAAGCAGTGTCCGTATACTCATAGGAATAACATTGGCTTTAAAACGGACTCCAGAACAGTGGCCAACATTTCTGAAATCTGACTCCATGTCAGGGAAATTGCTGTAGAATGGGTTCTGTTCCACTTAGAGACAAAATTTCAACTCCTATAGAAACTATAGACTGTTTTCTATCCAATAATAATAATATGCATATTGTACGATCAAGAATTTTGTAGGAAGCCGTTTCAAAAATTACACGATTACCATAAATAGTGACAACAGCGCCCCCAGCTTTAACAGGTTAAAAACGAAGCCTTTTATGATTCACAGGGCTCTTGGTCTCTAACCCCTCACCTGCTGCTTTTAGTTGCTCCTCCCCAAGTCTTTGTTCCCCTGCCCCGACCACTTCCCACCCTTCCCCCGTTTTCTGCAACATGGCCTGGCCAAAGATACGTATAACTAACTCCCCAATTAGTAGAGGGAGAGAGAGAGAGTCTGAGTCTGACTTTGATGTCTGTTTAAATGTTGTGACATTCAAGTTTGTTATGTTTAATACAGCTGGACTAAAATTTAACCTGTTTGGGCTGCAAGCCCGACGTCGGAACGAAAATGACAACAGCTGCAGGGCGCGAAATTCAAAATCTATTTTTTAAAAATATTTAACTTTCACACATTAACAAGTCCAATACAGCATTTGAAAGATAAACATCTTGTGAATCCAGCCAACATGTCCGATTTTTTAAATGTTTTACAGAGAAAACACCACATATATTTATGTTAGCTCACCACCAAATACAAAAGTGGACAGACACGTATGATTATGATTATGATGTATGAATTATGATTCAAGTAGCATGCACAAGCCAACCGAAATAACCTAAAACCAACCTAAAGAACCTAAAAAAAACTACCTCAGATGACAGTCCTATAACATGTTACACAATAAATCTATGTTTTGTTCATAAAATGTGCATATTTTAGCTATAAATCAGTTTTACAGTACTGCTCCCATCATTGCTACAGCATAGCTACAGTCTGAAATCAGACGGGAGTAGCCAGAGAAAATACAGACACCAACGTCAACTACTAATTACACCTCATAAAACATTTCAGAAAAACATATGGTGGATAGCTAATGAAAGACAAATATCGTGTGAATAGAGCCAATATTTCCGATTTTTGAAGTGTTTTACAGCGAAAACACAATATATCGTTATATTAGCTAACAACATAAGCTAGCATACGGCAGCATTGATTCTAGTCAAGCGCTAGCATAGCACAGTTAGCATAGCACAGTTCGACAGATATATGAAAAAGCATCCCAAATTGGGTCCTTATCTTTGTTGATATTCCATCAGAATGTTGTAACGGGGTCCAATGTCCAGTACAGTCTTTAGTTGGGTTCCAGAACGAAATATTTCCCTCTTTGGTTAGCAAGCACAACGGTCGTGCGGCGCTAATCTTTCTGTCTTCAAAAAATTCTTCCAAAGCATCACGTCTAAAGTCCAGAATAAATTGCAATAATATAATTAAAGTATATTGAAAAAACATACTTTAGGATGATTTTGTGACATGTATCAAATAATATCGTATCTAGAGGTCATATTCACCTTAAACGAGCGTCTTGCATGAGCCGAGTCCAGATTCTGCCTCGCGCCCGGAATTTTTTTTAACTGCGCAGGTCTCACAAGAAGATGTGGTATTCAGTCCATGGAAGAGATATTCGACTGCTTTCAACTCTCACTTCCGCATTACACCCAGATGAAGGCGTATGACGTGTTTCTACGGTCCTAAGTGTCATGACCTTGTATAGACAAGGTCTTAAAGAGACACATCGCATTTTGGAAATCTCAATTCGGCTGGGAAAATGGCTGTAAAAATAGAACTGTTCCACTTAGAGAAATAATTCAAACGTTTTTAGAAACTATAGACTGTTATCTATCCAACAGTAGTAAATATATGCATATTGTAAAATCAAAAATTTCTTAAGAGGCCGTTTGAAAATGTGCACATATTTTCCAGTTTTTTCAATATTCACCCTGCAGCCTGAAGAAGTTTTAAACCCTGTCTCTCTCTCCAATTCATTTGTATACATTGAATAAAGTTGGACTCAGAGTGCAACCTTGTCTCACTCGCCAATTCATTTCTAAACTTTGAATAAAGTTGAACTCAGCCTGCAACCGTGCCTAACTCCCCAATTCATTTTCAAAATGTTGAATAAAGTTGGTCTCAGACTGCAACCTTGTCTCACTCCCCAATTCAAAATAAGGAACGCTTCATTCTACTGTAGACCGAGCTTCTCTCAGCCAGCAATTCCCCTCCTCCTTAGACTGAGAAGAATGGGATGGGCAATTTATTCCTCCGGTCAATCTTCTCTGTTTGGTTCCAGTTTCTCGACGTGTGAGGAAAATGAGGAGCGCTTCACGGATTTGCGTGTCATCCTTTCGCAGGGGCCATGCTAATCTTCTCTGTATCGATCCAATTTTAGTATATGTGCTGCCAAAGCGAGCACAATACAAACCTAGGAGAGGCCCTCATATATAGGACACAACCCCTCTGATGGTTCTGGTCATGGTTGGGGTCAAACAGGGTTCAAACTGACCTTCAGACCCTCAAAAACCACCCCTAGAATATTGCTGTGATGTTTAAACTTTATTTGTCGATGTAGAACTTGAAATAGAATTGACTTTTGATTTTTTAAAGAATGATCTCAGACTAAAATGTAGTTTAACCTGTCTAGGATGAGGGTGCCGCTAGCGGCACACCCCCCCCACATTCCACTGAAAAGGCAGAGCGCGAAATTCAAAAAAAATATTTTTTTTAAATATTTAACTTTCACACATTAAAGTCCAATACAGCTAATGAAAGCCACAGATCTTGTGAATCCAGCCAACATGTCCGATTTTTAAAATGTTTTACAGGGAAGACACAATATGTAAAGATGTAAATCTATTACCTAAAAACACATTAGCATAATCCACCATCTTTTATTTGTCCACCAACACCAGTAGCTATCACCAATTCGGCTAAACTAAGATATTTATAGCCCCTAACCAAGAAAAAAACTCATCAGATGACAGTCTGATAACATATTTATGGTATGGGATAGGTTTTGTTAGAAAAATGTGCATATTTCAGGTAGCTGGCATAGTTTACAATTGCACCCACCGTCACAAATTGACTAGAATAATTACAATGAGCAACGTGTTTACCTAACTACTAATCATCAAACATTTCGTAAAAATACACAGCATACACTAATCGAAAGACACAGATCCTGTGAATACAGACAATATTTCAGATTTTCTAAGTGTCTTACAGCGAAAACACAATAAATCGTTATATTAGCATAGCACATGTGCAAACATTACCCCAGCATTGATTCTAGCCAAAGAGAGCGATAACGTAAACATCGCCAAAATATATTATTTTTTTCACTAACCTTCTCAGAATTCTTCAGATGACACCCCTGTAACATCACATTACAACATACATATACAGTTTGTTCGAAAATGTGCATATTTAGCCACCAAAATCATGGTTAGACAATGAGAAATGTAGCCCAGCTGGTGAGAAAATGTCCGTGCGCCATATTAGACAGTGATCTACTCGTATACATAAATACTCATAAACGTGACTAAAAAATATAGGGTGGACAGCGATTGATAGACAATTTAATTCTTAATACAATCGCGGAATTACATTTTTTAAATTATCCTTACTTTTCAATACAGTTTGCGCCAAGCGAAGCTACGTCAAAAAACATGGCGTCCTAAGCCACTAACATTTTTCGACAGAAACACGATTTATCATAATAAAAATGTCCTACTTTGAGCTGTTCTTCCATCAGTATCTTGGGCAAAGGATCCTTTCTTGGGTCTAATCGTCTTTTGGTGGAAAGCTGTCCTCTTGCCATGTGGAAATGCCAACTGCGTTCGGGATGAACTGGAAGCGTGCCCAGAGATTCACAGCGTCTCAGAAATAAATGTCCCAAAATCGCACTAAACGGATATAAATTGCTATAAAACGCTTTAAATTAACTACCTTATGATGTTTTTAACTCCTATAACGAGTCTTAACATGACCGGAGAAAGATTACTCCCAACACTAATGCTTGGAACAGGTGCGGGTCGGTGTCCTCCACGCGCATGACGCAGCTGCAAAAGAGTTACTAGCTACAGGGTTTTTTAATTTATAGTGCCTGTGATTGCGCAATCGACCCCATTCAAATCGTCATCACGTAAAGGCATCCAGGGGAAGACGTAAGCAGTGTCCGTATACTCATAGGAATAACATTGGCTTTAAAACGGACTCCAGAACAGTGGCCAACATTTCTGAAATCTGACTCCATGTCAGGGAAATTGCTGTAGAATGGGTTCTGTTCCACTTAGAGACAAAATTTCAACTCCTATAGAAACTATAGACTGTTTTCTATCCAATAATAATAATATGCATATTGTACGATCAAGAATTTTGTAGGAAGCCGTTTCAAAAATTACACGATTACCATAAATAGTGACAACAGCGCCCCCAGCTTTAACAGGTTAAAAACGAAGCCTTTTATGATTCACAGGGCTCTTGGTCTCTAACCCCTCACCTGCTGCTTTTAGTTGCTCCTCCCCAAGTCTTTGTTCCCCTGCCCCGACCACTTCCCACCCTTCCCCCGTTTTCTGCAACATGGCCTGGCCAAAGATACGTATAACTAACTCCCCAATTAGTAGAGGGAGAGAGAGAGAGTCTGAGTCTGACTTTGATGTCTGTTTAAATGTTGTGACATTCAAGTTTGTTATGTTTAATACAGCTGGACTAAAATTTAACCTGTTTGGGCTGCAAGCCCGACGTCGGAACGAAAATGACAACAGCTGCAGGGCGCGAAATTCAAAATCTATTTTTTAAAAATATTTAACTTTCACACATTAACAAGTCCAATACAGCATTTGAAAGATAAACATCTTGTGAATCCAGCCAACATGTCCGATTTTTTAAATGTTTTACAGAGAAAACACCACATATATTTATGTTAGCTCACCACCAAATACAAAAGTGGACAGACACGTATGATTATGATTATGATGTATGAATTATGATTCAAGTAGCATGCACAAGCCAACCGAAATAACCTAAAACCAACCTAAAGAACCTAAAAAAAACTACCTCAGATGACAGTCCTATAACATGTTACACAATAAATCTATGTTTTGTTCATAAAATGTGCATATTTTAGCTATAAATCAGTTTTACAGTACTGCTCCCATCATTGCTACAGCATAGCTACAGTCTGAAATCAGACGGGAGTAGCCAGAGAAAATACAGACACCAACGTCAACTACTAATTACACCTCATAAAACATTTCAGAAAAACATATGGTGGATAGCTAATGAAAGACAAATATCGTGTGAATAGAGCCAATATTTCCGATTTTTGAAGTGTTTTACAGCGAAAACACAATATATCGTTATATTAGCTAACAACATAAGCTAGCATACGGCAGCATTGATTCTAGTCAAGCGCTAGCATAGCACAGTTAGCATAGCACAGTTCGACAGATATATGAAAAAGCATCCCAAATTGGGTCCTTATCTTTGTTGATATTCCATCAGAATGTTGTAACGGGGTCCAATGTCCAGTACAGTCTTTAGTTGGGTTCCAGAACGAAATATTTCCCTCTTTGGTTAGCAAGCACAACGGTCGTGCGGCGCTAATCTTTCTGTCTTCAAAAAATTCTTCCAAAGCATCACGTCTAAAGTCCAGAATAAATTGCAATAATATAATTAAAGTATATTGAAAAAACATACTTTAGGATGATTTTGTGACATGTATCAAATAATATCGTATCTAGAGGTCATATTCACCTTAAACGAGCGTCTTGCATGAGCCGAGTCCAGATTCTGCCTCGCGCCCGGAATTTTTTTTAACTGCGCAGGTCTCACAAGAAGATGTGGTATTCAGTCCATGGAAGAGATATTCGACTGCTTTCAACTCTCACTTCCGCATTACACCCAGATGAAGGCGTATGACGTGTTTCTACGGTCCTAAGTGTCATGACCTTGTATAGACAAGGTCTTAAAGAGACACATCGCATTTTGGAAATCTCAATTCGGCTGGGAAAATGGCTGTAAAAATAGAACTGTTCCACTTAGAGAAATAATTCAAACGTTTTTAGAAACTATAGACTGTTATCTATCCAACAGTAGTAAATATATGCATATTGTAAAATCAAAAATTTCTTAAGAGGCCGTTTGAAAATGTGCACATATTTTCCAGTTTTTTCAATATTCACCCTGCAGCCTGAAGAAGTTTTAAACCCTGTCTCTCTCTCCAATTCATTTGTATACATTGAATAAAGTTGGACTCAGAGTGCAACCTTGTCTCACTCGCCAATTCATTTCTAAACTTTGAATAAAGTTGAACTCAGCCTGCAACCGTGCCTAACTCCCCAATTCATTTTCAAAATGTTGAATAAAGTTGGTCTCAGACTGCAACCTTGTCTCACTCCCCAATTCAAAATAAGGAACGCTTCATTCTACTGTAGACCGAGCTTCTCTCAGCCAGCAATTCCCCTCCTCCTTAGACTGAGAAGAATGGGATGGGCAATTTATTCCTCCGGTCAATCTTCTCTGTTTGGTTCCAGTTTCTCGACGTGTGAGGAAAATGAGGAGCGCTTCACGGATTTGCGTGTCATCCCAATTTATTCCTCCGGTCAATCTTCTCTGTTTGGTTCCAGTTTCTCGACGTGTGAGGAAAATGAGGAGCGCTTCACGGATTTGCGTGTCATCCTTTCGCAAGATGGCCATGGATCTTACCTTTTGTACAGGGGCCAAAACAAAAACAAAAAAAAACATTTTGTGTGTGCTTGATCTTTTGCATTCTGAACTATGTAACTCCTATCTATCTTCTAATAATTTCTTCATAATCACCCAGATGTCTTCTTTCCAAATATACCAAGTTTTGGCATGTCAGAATCATGTAATTACACATGAATAGCAGTTACTTCTATTTAGGCAGAAATCTACATTTCGCAATTTTCTCTCGTGATTTCAGTGGTATGTCTTCTCCTGTGTATGTATTTTGTCATGCTCTTCCAAGACCCTTAACTGAACAAAACCCTTTTCACACTGGGAGCAGAGGTCAGGCTACCGTCCTTTATGTGTCACCTCATGTGTTTTCAGGTTCCCTAATCTGGTAAAACGACTTCCACACTGACGGCATTGGAAAGGCTTCTCTCCTGTGTGTGTCATCTCATGCGTTTTCAAATTCCCTAACCGGGTATAACTCTTTCCACACTGCAAGCATTGGAATGGCTTCTCTCTTGCGTGTATTATTTTATGTGCTTCCAGATGCCATGACTGGATGAATGCCTTTCCACACTGAGAGCAGTGGAAAGGCCTCTCTACAGAGTGTATTCTCTCATGCTTTTTCATGTCCCCTAATGATGAATACGTATTTTTACACTGGGAGCAATGATAGGGCTTATCTCCTGTGTGTGTGTATATCATATGTGATTTAAGGGACCCCAACCGTGTAAAACTCTTTTCACACTGGGAACAGTGGTAAGGCTTCACTCCTGTGTGTGTTCTCTCATGCTCGTTCAGTTGCCCTAACCAGCTAAAACTACTTTTACAATGGGAGCAGTGATAAGGCTTTTCCCCTGTGTGTGTTCTCTCATGAGATTTAAGGTCCCCTGATCGTGAAAATGTCTTTCCACACTGAGAACATTGGAATGGCTTTTCTCCTGTGTGTGTTCTCTTATGCTCGTTCAGGTGTGTTGACTGGATAAATCTCTTTCCACACTGGAAGCATTGGTAAGGCTTGTCTCCTGTGTGTATTCTCTCATGTATTTTTAGGCTCCCTAACCGTGTAAAACTCTTTCCACACTGAGAGCAGTGATAAGGCTTTTCCCCTGTGTGCGTTCTCTCATGTGATTTCAGGTTCCTTGATAGGGAAAATCTATTTTCACACTAGGAGCATTGGAAAAGCTTCTCCCCCGTGTGTGTCATCTCATGCTTTCTCAGATTCCATACTCGGGTATAACTCTTTCCACACTGGGAACAGTGGTGTAGTCTCGCTGGTTCAGACGTCTCCGGTTCCTCTGAGCCTGGTCTCTCTTCTGCCAAAGACAAACAGAGTGGTTAAAACAGGGAGACCTGAATGAAATCTCCACATACATTTGTCATTTTAGTCATTTAGCAGACCCTCTTATCCAGAGAGACTTACAGTCAAGTGCTCTTAGCATGTGATGCATGTGGTCCATTGTTTACATGACCCATGTATTTTACACTGTGTGGCTTTAAGGGAATAGTATTGTCAATATCCAGAACAACTTGCAGTTAGTGCATCCATCTTAAGGTAGCTAGGTGAGACAACCAGAACAGTGACAGTAAGCACATCGATGCAAATAATCACAATTCTGCCAGGTAGGCATAGCCTACTTTGTAGTTACCTTGTAATTGCCTTTCAGTCTACCTGAAGACATTAGCATCGCTAACGGCTACACGAAGTGGTAGACATATAGACCGATACACCAGAAGACATTAGCATCGCTAACGGCTACACGGAGTGGTAGACATATAGACCGATACACCAGAAGACATTAGCATCGCTAACTGCTACACGGAGTGGTAGACATATAGACCCTACACCAGAAGACATTAGCATCGCTAACGGCTATACGGAGTGGTAGACATATAGACCCTACACCAGAAGACATTAGCATCGCTAACGGCTACAGGAAGTGGTAGACATATAGACCCTACACCAGAAGACATTAGCATTGCACACAGGGTTCAACATTCAGGTACATTTCCCAATGGCAGACTAGGTTCAGCGCCAACTGAAATCTACTGGCCTGAATCAATAATAAACTGTTCGGGGTCCAGATCTGACAGGAAAGTGAGTGATGTCATCGTTTCAATAGCAGATTTTATCTTAAAAAACAATACATAAATGACATCACACAAACATCAACTCCATCACCCCCCCCCTCCCCCCCATCTCCAACGCCGCATCACTCTACTCAAACATCAACTCCATCACACCCCCATCCCCCATCCCCATCTCCAGCGCCGCATCACTCTACTCAAACATCAACTCCATCACCCCCCCCTCCCCCCCCATCTCCAGCACCACATCACTCTACTCAAACATCAACTCCATCACACCCCCCCCTCCCCCCCCATCTCCAGCACCCGCATCACTCTACTCAAACATCAACTCCATCACACCTGCCCCCCCTCCCCCCCATCTCCAGCGCCCGCATCACTCTACTCAAACATCAACTCCATCACCCCCCCCCCCATCTCCAGCGCCCGCATCACTCTACTCAAACATCAACTCCATCACCCCCCCCCCCCCCCCCCATCTCCAGCGCCCGCATCACTCTACTCAAACATCAACTCCATCACCCCCCCCCCCATCTCCAGCGCCGCATCACTCTACTCAAACATCAACTCCATCACACACCCCCCCCTCCCCCCCATCTCCAGCGCCGCATCACTCTACTCAAACATCAACTCCATCACCACCCCCCCCCCCATCTCCAGCGCCGCATCACTCTACTCAAACATCAACTCCATCACACCCCCCCCCCCCATCTCCAGCGCCGCATCACTCTACTCAAACATCAACTCCATCACACCCCCCCCTCCCCCCCGCATCACTCTACTCAAACATCAACTCCATCACACCCCCCCCTCTCCAGCACCGCATCACTCTACTCAAACATCAACTCCATCACACCCCCCCCATCTCCAGCGCCGCATCACTCTACTCAAACATCAACTCCATCACACCCCCCCCCCCCATCTCCAGCGCCGCATCACTCTACTCAAACATCAACTCCATCACCACCCCCCCCCCCCCCATCTCCAGCGCCGCATCACTCTACTCAAACATCAACTCCATCACCCCCCCCTCCCCCCCATCTCCAGCGCCCGCATCACTCTACTCAAACATCAACTCCATCACCCCCCCCCCCCATCTCCAGCGCCCGCATCACTCTACTCAAACATCAACTCCATACACCCCCCCCCCCCCATCTCCAGCGCCGCATCACTCTACTCAAACATCAACTCCATCACACCCCCCCTCCCCCCCATCTCCAGCGCCCGCATCACTCTACTCAAACATCAACTCCATCACCCCCCCATCTCCAGCGCCCGCATCACTCTACTCAAACATCAACTCCATCACACCCCCCCCCCCCCATCTCCAGCACCGCATCACTCTACTCAAACATCAACTCCATCACACCCCCCCCATCTCCAGCACCGCATCACTCTACTCAAACATCAACTCTATCACACCCCCCCATCTCCAGCGCCGCATCACTCTACTCAAACATCAACTCCATCACCACCCCCCCCCCCCCATCTCCAGCGCCGCATCACTCTACTCAAACATCAACTCCATCACCCCCCCCCTCCCCCCCATCTCCAGCGCCCGCATCACTCTACTCAAACATCAACTCCATCACCCCCCCCATCTCCAGCGCCCGCATCACTCTACTCAAACATCAACTCCATCACACCCCCCCCCCATCTCCAGCGCCGCATCACTCTACTCAAACATCAACTCCATCACCCCCCCCCCTCCCCCCCATCTCCAGCGCCCGCATCACTCTACTCAAACATCAACTCCATCACCCCCCCCATCCCCAGCGCCGCATCACTCTACTCAAACATCAACTCCATCACACCTGCCCCCCTCCCCCCGCATCTCCAGCGCTGCATCACTCTTCACAAATATGTCCTCAAACAGCACCATTTTGTTTTCTCTCCGTCGCTTACCCACTTTCAACATTTAGATAAAGCATTTGACCTTTCCGTTGTTTTACCGATAGAGGATTGATTGATTTCCATTTACAAGTTTAAGTACAACTTTTTTCAAGAACATTGATGAGAAAAGTACCAACAAATATTTGTGTATTTTTTGGCAGAAATGCCTTCTGGAATGTATGTAAACTTTGAAATGAAATGAGTTTATTCTTATTTATCAGGATGTCCACACCTCTGCTGTTACTACAGTAGGTGGCAGCATAGGCCTCTCCAACCCAACTCCTCTTTAAATATTACATTTCTCCTTTTTCTCTATGTAAAACTCTTGTAGGAAAACCATATCTGCTGATAATCTCTTGAAGAACCATATCCTTTCCCCCCCCCATCATGAAGCCCATGCACATTGCAGGCAATACGTTCGATTTGATTTGGTTGGTATAGAATCAAAGTTAACCTTGTCAGTTCCATCTATCATTGAAGAACCAGTTCCATTTACATTTGACATTTGAGTCATTTAGCAGACGCTCTTATCCAGAGCGACTTACAGTAGAGTGCATCCATCTATCATTGAAGAACCAGTTCCATTTACATTTGAGTCATTTAGCAGACGCTCTTATCCAGAGCGACTTACAGTAGAGTGCATCCATCTATCATTGAAGAACCAGATAAAACTATTCAGCAGACTTGTCATGAGGACAATGGGCATTCCATGGAATAGGAGAGTCATGGTATGAATACATAGTTATTATATACATTACATACATAAATATCTCTGCTCAGCCCACATGCTTTAACAGAGAACGCACAAAAAAACATAAACAAAATACTTAGTTTTTTTTGAGGCGCTGGGCCTTTTTAAGATCCAACTCCTCTCCTAATGTACCAACAGACTGGATTATGATGTCATTGTAACTACATTACAGAAAGACTGTCACTTAAGTACTGTGGTCAGTTTTAATACAATTTCTACACACAAACTGGCTTCAATAGATTTTATTTCACATATAAATGGTTCTAAAACCATGATGAACTATATCTCTTTCCACACTGGGACCATCACTAAATTATCTTGTGTATTATTTCATGCTCTTTCAGTTGCTGAGCGGTGGAAGAGGCATCCTTAGTGTCTGTGCTAATGCACTTTCATATAATATACATTCTTAAAGCTCTTTTACACAATGGGAGCAGTGGTAAGGTTTCACTCCAGCGTGTATTATTTTATGTTCTTTCAGGTAGGGTCAGTTGGTTATATCTGAAGTACTTCTCCTGTCTTATCCAGTGTTCTGTGTGAATTTAAGTATGCTCTCTCTAATTCTCTCCTTCTCTCTTTCTTTCTCTCTCTCGGAGGACCTGAGCCCTAGGACCATGCGTCAGGACTACCGGGCATGATGACTCCTTGCTGTCCCCAGTCCACCTGGCCTTGCTGCTGTTCCAGTTTCAACTGTTCTGCCTGCGGTTATGGAACCCTGACCTATCCACCGGACGTGCTACCTGTCCCAGACCTGCTGTTTTCAACTCTTAATGATCGGCTATGAATAGCCAACTGACATTTATGAACATTTTGAACATCTTGGCCATGTTCTGTTATAATCTCCACCCGGCACACCCAGAAGAGGACTGGCCACCCCTCATAGCCTGGTTCCTCTCGGTTTCTTCCTAGGTTTTGGCCTTTCTAGGGAGTTTTTCCTAGCCGCCGTGGTTCTACACCTGCATTACTTGCTGTTTGGGGTTTTAGGCTGGGTTTCTGTACAGCACTTCGAGATATTAGCTGATGTACGAAGGGCTATATAAAATAAACTTGATTTGATTTGATGTATATTGATGAGGCAAAACTCTTTCCACACACAGCAATGGTAGGCTTTCTCTACTGAGAGTGTCCTCGTGTTATTTTGGTGACCCTAATGAGAAAAATGTATTTCAACACTGGGAACAGTGAGAAGGCTTATTATATACAGTGTTAGCTCATCATTTTTCAGGTTATTGAACTTTTTAAGGATAGGGGGCAGCATTTTCACTTTGGATGAATAGCATGCCATAAGTGAACTGCCTCCTACTCTGTCCCAGATGCTAATATATGCAAATTATTATTACTATTGGATAGAAAACACTCTAAAGTTTCTAAAACGGGTTGAATGATGTTTGTGAGTATAGCAGAACTCATATGGCAGGCAAAAACCCAAACAGGAAGTGGGAATTCTGAGGCTGGTCGATTTTCAACTCATCACCTATTGAAATCCCCGTGGGATATGGATCTGTTTGCACTTCCTACGCCTTCCACTAGATGTCAACAGTCTGTAGAACGTTGAATGAAGCTTCTACGGGGATGTTGAGCCGGATGGGAGGTGTTTCAGTCATTGGTCTGGCAGAGAGCCAGGTCCTGGTCAAGCGCATTCCAAATGATATCGACTTGCGTTCCATTATTTCTACAGACACAAAGGATTTCTCCGGTTGGAACGTTATTGAATATTTAGGATAACAACATCGGAAAAATTGATTCTATAGTTAGTTTGAGAAGTTTATTCGACATGCAATGAGGCCCTTTTTCTATTTCCCCCAGAGTCAGATGAACTCGTGGATATCATTTTTATATCGCTGCATGCGGTTTTAAGGAAGTTGCTAACTCGCGTTAGCAGATGAATTGCAGGAAGTCTAGATCGTTGTGCAAACGCTAGTTACCATTGGCTTGCGAAACTACCTCTAACTTCCTTCCTACTGGACACAGAGACATAAAAATAGTCTCCATGAGATCATCTGACTGGGGAAGTAGATGAAGGGCTTCATTGATAAAAATCCAGACGTATCTCCTTTAACCCTTTGAGGTGTATAAACACGAGGATCGTTCTACAGTCGAATCCCTGCAGCTCAAACCGGTGTGATTAGCACACTTGATTAGAACGTCTAGTTCCGATTGACACAACAGTCAGCGTTGGACAGTTTACAGAAACATTTAACACAGTGTTTACAACGTCCTCAATATGAGCAGCTTATTTTTTTAGATGCAATGTTCAGACGTTCACAGAAGTAGCAACACAATTCTCAACCCAATCAGGAAATGTAGGCGACATTAGGGCTGGGCGGTATACCGTATTTGACGCACGGACCGGTTTGGGTTTTTACTTTAGCTTCTTTAACGGTATTTGAAATGTTTGGTTTGTTAAATCGAATACTCTGTGTGTGTAACGTGTCATCGCTCTTTGCTCTCTCTCTCTATGCCATTTTCCACACAGACCTAGCCCCGCCCCCGTCACTCACATTTGTTGTTGCTCGACCACGAGACACTTGCGTTCAGTCTGCATCGTCACTGCAGCACATGCAACAATGTTGATGACAACGATGCTATTTCCACTTTGCTTCTTAATACAAATCCACTAGTGTTCTATAATTATACTATCAGTTTGTGTTACATCTGCAAACAGCTAGTTTGTCTTGTCCTAGCAAATTGGGCCTAAATCTTGTTAGCTGCTAATTGTTAGCCGCTAATGCAATGCTAATGCGCTAATGCTGCTAATGCAATGCTAATGCGCTAATGCTGCTAATGCAGTACAGCTAATAAATGTTCTGAGTTACAGCAAACGTAATTAGCTATACAGCCTGATAATAACAGTGATGGTGCAGACCTAAATCAGGATGTTGTTTGTGCAACAGTATCTTCTAAATCAAAGCAAGAATATGTTACATTTAATGTAGTCAAAGATGATAGAATCCCGTAGGAAACACTTATCAACACTTTGGTTCCTTCCCTGTCACAATAACTCCTCCCTGGCATTTTCATTTGTTGTCATGTTAAAACACTGTATTCAGTGCCCACTATTATATTCTAACTATATAATTAGAATAATCATTCTATTTCCATGATTTCAACAATTCACCCAAGTGTTTTGCTCTAAATCGCAAAGTCAAATCATTTGGTTAAAAATAAGGCCTAGATTGTTTGCCCATATCGTGCAGCCCTATGTAGCAGTGTGGAAATGATCTCAAATGAGTGCATGGGTTGAAGTTGAGTTGAACAGTATCAAACAATCTGAATGGAGCAAGACCCATTGAAATCACTTAGGGTGGCAACACATACATTCTAGGATCACAATACTACTCATAAAGACCATTTAGAATTTAGAATGTATGTGTTGCCACCCTAGGGTCACGCACTACTCAAAGCAAATGTAGACTTTTATTACGCATAAACATAAAACACCGTCAAATACCCCCAAAAATAAATACAATTGAATTCTCAGGCCTAATTCTCTAAATGATGTTTGAGGCGGCTTATGGTAGAGAAATTACATTAAATTATCTGGCAACAGCTCTGGTGGACATTCCTGCAGTCAGCATGCCAATTGCACGCTCCCTCAAACTTGAGACATCTGTTGCATTGTGTTGTGTGACAAAAAACAACATATTTTTGGGCGGCCTTTTATTGTTCCCAGCACAAGGTGCACCTGTGTAATGATCATGCTGTTTAATCAGCTTCTTGATATGCCACACCTGTCAGGTGGATGGATTATCTTGGCCAAATAGAAATGCTCACTAACAGGGATGTAAAATTTGTGCACAAAACTTGAGAGAAATAAGCTTTTGGTGTGTATGGAAAATTTCCTGGATATTAAAAAATATATAAAATAATGTTGGAACAATCAACCTCTCCACAAGCTCTTCAACATTCCAATAATCCTTCACAAGGTTTCTCAGTTGGTACCAAATTGGGACACTTACCGACCAGAACCTACTGGACAAAATACATTGCTGAGGACATAAATGCCCGTCTCCCCTCCCATCAACAATATAAATCTAAAGTATAACATTTTCCCCCCATCTGCATTGTAGTTTCCTTCCTCGCCATAACCCAAACCCGTTTGCCCAGCTGAAGCCACCTGACACTGATCGTGCCTTCACTCAACCGAGTTCGGCCTCATCCCTGGTGGGAAGCAAATAGACCACCACCATAGAATTGATATAATACAAGCGCAGCTAACTGCGTTCTGAAAAGTCCACCATTTTATACTATAACCAGTTAAACTACGACTCCCAGACTGCATTGCAACTCCCAGCATGCAATGCCCCACTGGAAAACGTTAGCAATTAGCAAGTCCAACTGAAGTCTAAATATACATGACATTCCACGTTTATTCGGGGTTATAATCAAGTTATAATGCCGAATATTTGTTCATACCATTGTCACCAATCAACTGCATTACACTCAAAATAATTCGAATTCAGATGCTAATATAGTAGAAGAAACTAGCTAGCTAAATTGGCTAGCTAACCAAACCCATTATGATGGTTAGGGAGTGAACCTTATTTATGATAAGGATTACATGGACAAAAACGGAACTCTCTGAAATGAAAATTGATGGCTCTCTTCAGCTAAATACATTTAACCTAAACCCTCAGTGATTAATTGAAGAAGAAAAAGTGTACCCAAAATAATAATTAAAACAAAGTAAATAGCAGAGAACATGTGTACCATTTACAGTCACTTCTTGGACAGACCAGAGCTCTAGATAGGCCGTTTAAGAAACTGTTCTTCGTCATGTAAGCATTACACGGCAACGCAGGAACTTTAATAGTGCACAGGGCCAGAAGGTTGTGGATTCGTGGACAAGAGTAAGTGGTGGAAATATTTCCTTTATAGTAAAAGCATTGCTTATCATCATATTTGCAGGTCAACATTTTACATATTAGCACAAACTTTCTAATACCACACAAATGACCGAAATTACAGGCTAACAATAGACAGAGAAAGGATGAACACACAGGCCTATCATATTTCTCCAATCCAAATCATTGTCTTGTTAGCAACGAAACAGTCCCTGTCCCCAGGAATCTGAACACTTTCCAACCCCAGACAGAGTAGGCCTACCTTTCCACCCCAGACAGTGTAGGCCCAACCTTTCCACCCCAGACAGTGTAGGCCTACCTTTCCACCCCAGACAGAGTAGGCCTACCTTTCCACCCCAGACAGTGTAGGCCCTACCTTTCCACGCCAGACAGTGTAGGTCCTACCTTTCCACCCCAGACCGTGTAGGTCTACCTTTCCACCCCAGACAGAGTAGGTCCTACCTTTCCACCCCAGACAGTGTAGGTCTACCTTTCCACCCCAGACAGAGTAGGCCTACCTTTCCACCCCAGACAGAGAAGGCCTACCTTTCCACCCCAGACAGTGTAGTCCTACCTTTCCACGCCAGACAGTGTAGTCCTACCTTTCCACCCCAGACAGTGTAGGTCTACCTTTCCACCCCAGACAGAGTAGGTCCTACCTTTCTACCCCAGACAGAGTAGGTCCTACCTTTCTACCCCAGACAGTGTAGGCCTACCTTTCCACCCCAGACAGTGTAGGTCCTACCTTTCCACCCCAGACAGAGTAGGTCCTACCTTTCCACCCCAGACAGTGTAGGCCTACCTTTCCACCCCAGACAGTGTAGGCCCTACCTTTCCACCCCAGACAGTGTAGGCCCTACCTTTCCACCCCAGACAGTGTAGGTCTACCTTTCCACCCCAGACAGAGTATGTCCTACCTTTCCACCCCAGACAGTGTAGCCTACCTTTCCACCCCAGACAGTGTAGCCTACCTTTCTACCCCAGACAGTGTAGGCCTACCTTTCCGCCCCAGACAGCGTAGTCCTACCTTTCCACCCCAGACAGAGTAGGTCCTACCTTTCTACCCCAGACAGTGTAGGCCTACCTTTCCACCCCAGACAGAGTAGGTCCTACCTTTCCACCCCAGACAGAGTAGGTCCTACCTTTCCACCCCAGACAGTGTAGGCCTACCTTTCCACACCAGACAGTGTAGGCCTACCTTTCCACCCCAGACAGTGTAGGCCTACCTTTCCACCCCAGACAGTGTAGGCCCTACCTTTCCACCCCAGACAGTTTAGGTCTACCTTTCCACCCCAGAGAGTGTAGGCCTACCTTTCCACCCCAGACAGAGTAGGTCCTACCTTTCCACCCCAGACAGTGTAGGCCTACCTTTCCACCCCAGACAGTGTAGACCTACCTTTCCACCCCAGACAGTGTAGGCCTACCTTTCCACCCCAGACAGTGTAGACCTACCTTTCCACCCCAGACAGAGTAGGTCCTACCTTTCCACCCCAGACAGTGTAGGCCTACCGTCGCAGAAACATGTACGCTTTAACTGCTGGCTAATCTTCTTCCGTGGCTTAATAACCAAACGAGAGAAGGCCATTTAAGTGTCCATCATCTTCCATTGATTTGATATCAACATAACATGCACACAAGCAAAGCATCAATGCAATTGTCTCCCTCCCTCGACGGGAAGCGCAAGAATCAGAGCGCATGCCAAACCCTCGTTGTAGAGTCACATCATGCAGCACACGTCTGATTTCTAAGATATTCCCAGGTTTATAGCCCTACCACAACTAAATAAATAATGGATTTTATTGTGATGGTTAATATATATATATTTTTTTACTTAGATGTTTCAAAGGTTGTAACCGTGGAAGCCTGGAGATGCTAAACATGTTATTGTCCAGACACACACATGTGATGCTAAACATGTTATTGTCCAGACACACACATGTGATGCTAAACATGTTATTGTCCAGACACACACATGTGATGCTAAACATGTGTGTGTCTGGACCCTTCTACAATATGCCATTTACATCAATAATAGATATTTGGTTGTAAAAAAAACCAAACGAAATTCTCCTTTGGTGTGAAATCGCAAAAACTTGGGCAGCACACACCATACAATAAATCTCTGGGTCACCAATCACACCTTTTAATTAGATGTTGAAAACTGTTCTCTTGGACTGAGCGCACCCCTGAACAACATATTCAACGTTTATAACTTCCGTGGAAAGCCTCGTAAAAAATGACACGTTAGTTCAACAACTGCAGAGTTTGTGCCCCTAATTTTAAGACAATACTCACTGGTGTTAAGATCTCTTGTCTCCTCTTCTTCCTCCACCTCTTTCACTCGCAAAATGTCTTCCTCTTTTATTGAGCTATCCTCCTCTTCCTCTTTCACTCCAAAAGGTTCTTTCTCTTCTTTCAATGTGATATCCTCCTCTTCCTCCTTTGTTATTCGGAAAGCTTCTACCTCCTCCTCTTTCACTGTTACAGCCTCTATCTCCTCTTCCACTCCAAAAAGCTCTTTCTCTTCTTTCATTATAACACCCCCCTCTTTCTCCTTTTTAATTCTTAAGGGTTCTTCCTCTCCTTTCACTGTAATATCCTCCTCTTCTTCATCTTTCACGAAAATGTTCTGCCCCAGAGCTTCTTTCTCTGTCCAGCAGACCTCTTTTTTAGCAAGGGGAGAGTAACTTAGTGAGCTCATGGTCGGAGATGATAGCTAGTTAGCATTAGCGACTAGCCTAAATCTTACATTAATCTGAACGAATTAGTACATTTAACAAGCAAATTACGTTTAAGTTAACTAGGAGATACGTAAACATAATTGTGTTAAAAACACAGATTAATATAAATAAAACTTATGCTTTAAGGCCAAAAAGATCATCAAGGACAACAACCACTCGAGCCACTGCCTGTTCACCCTGCTATCATCCAGAAGGTGAGGTCAGTACAGGTGCATCAAAGCAGGGACCGAGACTGAAAAACAGCTTCTATCTCAAGGCCATCAGACTGTTAAACAGCCATCACTAACATTGAGTGGCTGCTGCCAACATACTGACTCAAATCCAGCCACTTTAATAATGGAAAAATTGATGTAAAAAATGTATCACTAGCCACTTTAAACAATGCCACTTCATATAATGTTTACATACCCTACATTACTCATCTCATATGTATATACTGTACTGTATACCATCTACTGCATCTTGCCATCTTGATGTAATGTATCACTAGCCACTTTAAACAATGACACTTTTATATGTTTGTTCATAAGCCGTCATTGAAAATAAGAATTTGTTCTTTACTGACTTGCCTAGTTAAATAAAGGTAAAATAAAAATCTTGATGTAATGTATCACTAGCCACTTTAAACAATGCCACTTTTATCTGTTTACATACCCTACATTACTCATCTCATGTGTATATACTGTACTCGATACCATCTACTGCATCTTGCCTATGCCGTTCTATACCATCACTCAGTCATATATTTTTTTTATGTACATATTCTTCATTCATTTACACTTGTGTGTATAAGGTAATTATTGTGAAATTGTTAGGTTAGATTAATCGTTGGTTATTACTGCATTGTCGGAACTAGAAGCACAAGCATTTCGCTACACTCACATTAACATCTGCTAACCACGTGTATGTGACAAATAAAATTTAATTTGATTTGATACGACACGCATTTGTCAGCTAAATTACCACTTTTATTTTGTATCACTCAACTCCCATTTATAACGAGTCTCGTTTGCAATGAGGGGGATGTAGTTAGTTACTTGTATTGTTGATGTGTTGCCCTAGTCGTGGATGGATCAGAAGGATAGCTTCTCTCGTGCACGTTCTATCAATAGGCCTTTGGCGTCATAATTACCTTGAGAAATCTGACCTACAATTTGTAAACAAAGCTGCTGTACTTAAAATTCATAAAACCTTCAGTTTTATCAATTGGATGTGACCCAACCGGCAAATTAATTTCGAGATATATTAAACCAGAAGAAAAGCGACATTTTATTTGGGACTTACTGAGTCTATGGGATGTTGAGTATTTAAACTGAACGAATCACTGCATGTAGAGATATAGGAAGCATTTTATCCATTACTAACGTTCTGTTGGTGGCCTCCATTCTTTGTAGCTTTAATGATTCCTACAGTACAGACCAACATATCCAAGTGTAGAACGTCAGTAGAACGCACCTTAAAAACCACACATTGATTCATCAACAGCGGAGGCTGTGCCTCTGTTTTTAAGACAATACTCACTGGTGTTAATCAGATCTCCTGTCTCCTCCTCCAATGTGACAGTAATCTCCCCCTCCTCCTTCAATCCAAACATGTCCTCTTCCTTTTCTTCTTCAGTAACATCCTCTTCTTTCACTCTGAAAGCTTCTTCCTCTTTTTTCACTGTAACTTCTTTCAATGTAACAGTCTCATCCTCTACTTGTTTCACTGTAACAGCCTCCTCTTCCTTCTCCTCTTTCACGAGAGCTTCTTTCTCCGTCCATCCGACCACCTTTTGTTTAGCAGGGGAGGAGTAGTTTAGTGAGTTCATGGTCGGATATTAGCTAGCTAGTTAGCAATAGTGCTGCGCTAATTTAGCAAGCCAGCTAGCTGACTAGCAACGTACAATTAAATTAAATGCGGCAACTAGCTATACAACATGTTTGCTTGAAACACAGAGGCTAATATACACAGAAAGTGTCTAAAGAGCTGTAATGTTTAGGCTATGTTGGCTAGCAAGTTACCGAGGAGGCTTGACTAGCTGTTGTTGAAGAAGCGTCCCGTCCGCTAGATTATACGTCACACCAGCAGCTTCGCCTGCAAGACGCACATCGCCCTCTATTGGCTGGAGTTGGTAACGCAGTTGAGAGAAGTTTAATTTATTGCAGGACAAGCAGGTTATTTTGTAATTTCTTTCATTAAATAATATTACATTGAGACATACAAAGAGAAGCAAGTTGATTGAAAAGTTCAGAGAAATTTTTTAATGATTGTGAATTTAAAAACATAATTTATATCTACTACACATCTACATTCACATTTATTACCAGGGTTTCGGATACCAATCTGAAAATGTAGACTGAACTTACATTTTTATGCTGCTGACACAAATACACTATATATACAAAATGATGTAAACATCCCTTAAAATTGGCAGTAGAATGACGTTACTGGAGATCTCAGTGACTTTCAACGTGACACTGTCATAGGATGCCACCTTTCCAACAAGTCAGTCTGCCCTGCTTGAACTGCCACTGTCAACTGTACTGTAATTGTGAAGTTGAAACGTCTAGGAGCAACAACGGCTCAGCTGCAAAGTGGTTGGCCACAATGCCTCTGGCATCAGCGTCAGCACAATAACTGTTCGTCGGGACCCTAACCCCCAAGGGTATGCGCAATGCCGTCGGGGGTACGCCAAATAAAAATGTGATTCCCTTTTTTTTTCATTCTCACATTTTCAAACAGTCCATTTATATTCTCCAACGGGTCTATACATTTGGGTGAGTTTTTTTTCTTGCCTAAATACCCTCGTTTCACTGCCAAAAATAAAATGAAACCATCTAGTGTTCAGCAAAATAAGCACACAATGTCAAATACAGGTAGCCTAGTTAAATAATTAACATCCAATCACATTAATCGTTACTCTCTCACGGGAATTCCACTAATGGTCCTTATGTTGCCAAACATAGCTGCTGCTGCTCATGTTGGTATCTGTACAGATGGCTCAAAAGCCATGACAGGGAGACAGTGGAGTGGTAACGCGTGCAAGCAGTTGCTCCCTAGGCCACCTGGGTACACTGCAGCATCCACGAGAGGCTCTTGCTGCCAAGGGAATGCCTGACAGCTTGAAAGACATTTTGGACACTACAGTGAAAATAGTTAACTTATTTGAAGCAAGGTCTCTGAAATGTTGTGTATTTTCTGTGCAAGGATACTGTGCAAGGATATGGGCAGCGACCATGTAACGCTTTTACAACATACAGGGGGGTGCTGGTTATCAAGGGGCAAAGTATTGACATGTTTTTTTAACCTTTCTGGCACCGGGGTTCCGCTAGCGGAACTCCTCCCACATTCCACTGAAAAGGCAGAGCGCAAAATTCAAAAAATATTTTAGAGAAAAATTTAACTTTTACACATTAACAAGTCCAATACAGCAAATGAAAGATACACATCTTGTGAATCCAGTCAACATGTCCGATTTTAAAAATGTTTTACAGCGAAAACACCACATATATTTATGTTAGCTCACCACCAAATACAAAAAAGGACAGACATTTTTCACAGCACAGGTAGCATGCACAAAGCCAACCTAACTAACCAAGAACCAACCAAACTAACCAAGAAACAGCTTCATCAGATGACAGTCTTATAACATGTTATACAATAAATCTATGTTTTGTTTGAAAATTGTGCATATTTGAGGTATAAATCAGTTTTACATTGCAGCTACCATCACAGCTACCGTCAGAAATAGCACTGAAGCAGCCAGAGTAATTACAGACACCAACGTCAAATACCTAAATACTCATCATAAAACATTTCTGAAAAATCGATGGTGTACAGCAAATTAAAGACAAACATCTTGTGAATCCAGACAATATTCCCGATTTTTTAAGTGTTTTACAGCTACAATAGCCTACCACACTACCGCATTCATTCATCAAGGCACGTTAGCGATAGCAATAGGCACATTAGCGATGGGGAATAAACCAGCAAAATATATTATTTTTCACTAACCTTCATAAACCTTCATCAGATGACAGTCCTATAACATCAGGTTATACATACACTTATGTTTTGTTCGAAAATGTGCATATTTAGAGCTGAAATCAGTGGTTATACATTGTGCTAACGTAGCACCTTTTTCCCAGAATGTGCGGATATTTTTATGCCACTCAACTATTCTGACCAAATAACTATTCAAAAACGTTACTAGAAAATACATGTTGTATAGGAAATGATAGATACACTAGTTCTTAATGCAATCACCGTGTTAGAATTCTAAAAATAACTTCATTACGACATCCAGCTTAGTTATAGCGAGAGCGTGCCCAAAATCTGGGCGCAAACTACTAGTACAACATGTTCGACAGATATATGAAATAGCATCATAAAATGGGTCCTACTTTCGATGATCTTCAATCGGAATGTTGTACAAGGGGTCCTTTGTCCAGAACAATCGTTGTTTGGTTTTAGAATGTCCTCTTCTCCAGTCAATTAGCACGGAAAGCTAGCAAAGTAGCGCGAAGCTCTCCTTCCTGAACAAAGGAACACAACGCAACACGCCTAACGTCCCGAATAAATTTCAATAATCTAATAAAACTATATTGAAAAAACATACTTTACGATGATATTGTCACATTTATCAAATAAAATCAAAGCCGGAGATATTAGTTGTCTATAACGACAGCCTTTCAGAAGGCAATACCAGGTCCCTTCGCGCGCGCTCCAGAAAACAGGAAACTGTTGACACGTCATACAAAGAGCTTTTATTCGACCCCAGATCAAGTTATACACTCCATTTCTTCTCTCACTGCCTGTCGACATCTAGTGGAAGACGTATGAAGTGCATGTATACTAATAAATATCAAGGACATTTATAGGCAGGCCCTAGAACAGAGCATCGATTTCAGATTTTCCACTTCCTGTTAGGAAGTTTGCTGCAAAATGAGTTCTGTTTTACTCACAGATATAATTCAAACGGTTTTAGAAACTAGAGAGTGTTTTCTATCCAATAGTAATAATAATATGCATATTGTACGAGCAAGAATTTAGTACGAGGCCGTTTAAATTGGGCACGATTTTCCCCCAAAGTGAAAACAGCGCCCTCTGTCCTCAACAGGTTAAATTGAGAGACGAGCTTAAAGTTCTTTACTGACCATAATTTTCGATTTTTTGACCGCTTGCATGATGAGGAGTTTCTCAGGTCTTTCATCACTGTATGATTTTTGAGTGCAAATGAACTCAAGCTTATGGACAATGTCAAATGTGATATGGCGATGAACCTGAGTGAGTTGGGTGCGCAATTACACAGGTACTTTCCCAAAACAGATGACACAAACTACTGGATTTGTTATCTCTTTCATGCCTCCAGTCAATTTACCAATATCTGAACAATAGAGCCTCATCGAAATTGCAACAAGTGGTTCTGTGAAAATGTTATTTAATCAGAAGCCACTGCCAGATTTCTGGATTGGGCTGCGCTCACAGTATCCTGCCTCAGCAAATCGCTCTCTTAAGACACTGATCACTGATGCCCTTTGCAACCACGTACCTATGTGAGAGTTAATTCTCAGCCCTCACTGGCATGAAAACTAAATACAGACACACACTGTGTGTGGAAAATGATTTAAGACTGCGACTCTCTCCAATACAACCCAACATTGCATCCTTAAGCATACCCTTCTCATTAACTGAAAAAATAAGGTTTTATATGTAAGATGGTTAAATAAAGTGCTGAAATGATTGATAGTTATTATATTATTATTTATGCCCTGGTCCTATAAGAGCTCTTTGTCACTTCCCACGAGCCGGGTTGTGACATAAACTCATATTCATTCTTATGTTTAATAAATGTATCGTATAGTGTGTGTGTGTGTGTGTGTGTGTGTGTGTGTGTGTGTGTGTGTGTGTGTGTGTGTGTGTGTGTGTGTGTGTGTGTGTGTGTGTGTGTGTGTGTGTGTGTGTGTGTGTGTGTGTGTGTGTGTGTGTGTGTGTGTGTGTGTGTGTGGCAGGCTTACAATTATGGCAAAAAAACAACATTTGAGAGTTTGCTGACCCTGGTGATAGAGGGGGTACGCAGCTGGAGGTTGAATGTTTGAAGGGGTACGTGAATATAAAAAGTTTGGTAACCACTGTTGTAGAGTGATGAATCACACTTCACCATCTGGCAGTCTGACGAATGAATATTGGTTTGGCAGATACCATAGTGCCAACTAACTCACTCACTCACTCTCTCTCATAAACCCCTCTGATGGTTCTGGTCAAACAGGGTTCAAACTGACCTTCAGACCCTCAAAAACCACCCCTAGAATATTGCTGTGATGTTTAAACTTTATTTGTCGATGTAGAACTTGAAATAGAATTGACTTTTGATTTTTTTAAAGAATGATCTCAGACTAAAATGTAGTTTAAAAACGAAGCCTTTTATGATTCACAGGGCTCTTGGTCTCTAACCCCTCACCTGCTGCTTTTAGTTGCTCCTCCCCAAGTCTTTGTTCCCCTGCCCCGACCACTTCCCACCCTTCCCCCGTTTTCTGCAACATGGCCTGGCCAAAGATACGTATAACTAACTCCCCAATTAGTAGAGGGAGAGAGAGAGAGTCTGACTCTGACTTTGATGTCTGTTTGCAGCCATAATAATTACAGGCACCAATGTCAAATACCTAATTACTCATCATAAAACATTTCTGAAAAAAACATAGTGTACAGCAAATGAAAGACAGGCATCTTGTGATTCCAGCCAATATTTCCGATTTATTAAGTGTTTTACAGCGGAAAAAATTTTTGCGTTATATTAGCTTAGCACAATAGCCAGAAACACTTGGGCGCCGACGACTAAGACAGATATATAAAATAGCATCATAAACTGTTTCTTACTTTTGCTGATCTTCCATCAGAATGTTGGACAAGGTGGCCTTTTTTACAGAACAGTCGTTGTTTGGATTTAGAACGGCAACTTTCCCTCTTCATTTAGCAAGCGCGCTAGCCTAGTGGCACAAAGCTCTCCATGTCAACAAACGGAAGAGAACGGAACACGGCAAAACTCCCGAAAAATTTTCAATAATCTGATGAAACTATATTGAAAAAAATACTTTACGATGATATGGTGACATGTATCAAATAAAATCAAAGCCGGAGATAATAGTCGCCTATAACTGTCACGGTTCATGAATCCACTGCCTCACTCTCTCTCTCTCTCTCTCTCGCTCTCTCTCTCTCTCTCTCTCTCTCTCTCCTGTGTTTGTGTGGGCGTGGTTCCCAATCTTGGCCTGATTGTCTGCGCCAGCTGGAATTAATTATCTTCCCCTTTATATGTTCTGTAACCTGTGTTTCTTGTTGTCAGATCGTTGTTTCTTCCCTGAGGTTGTGTCGTGTGTCAGTGCTCATTCTCTCTCAGCCCTTGTGGGGATTATCTGCTGTGCTCCTTCCTACCCAGCCGGACTCACTCCCTTGGATTTCTCAGCTCGCTATCATCAGAGGATGTGCCCTAGGCCCTGGGTTGGATTCTGTCTGAGTATATTCTGTCTGTCCTGTGGATACTGTAAACTATTTTCATTAAACCATCGTTGCTTGCATCTTGCATCCGCCTCTGTATTGTGACAGAACGATCTGACCATATCATGGATGCAGCGAGTTCAACGAGTCTGACCGAATTCATTTCCCGCAGTATCACGAGAATGGACCAACAAGAGGAGAACATCTCCAGCACCGGTCGGGCAGTACAAGCCATGGCGACGCAGGTATCCCAGCTGACCCAACAATTACAACATCTGAAGGGTCTCGCTGCGCCACCTACACCGGCAGTTCCACACGCCCCGCCAGAGCTGGGTTTTCAGCTAGAGCCACGACTACCGACACCAGAGGGTTATTCAGGTGATCCGGACTATTGTAGAGCTTTTCTTACGAGATGTTCAATGCATTTCTCGTTGCAGCCACGGACCTTCAACCGTGAACAGTCAAAGGTAGCATTCGTACTCACACTGCTATCAGGCAAAGCAGCTCTTTGGGGAACGGCGGTGTGGGCGAACCAGGACCCATGCTGCACCTCTTTCCAGACACTCTCCGAGGAGATGAGAAGGGTCTTCGATCGGGCCGTGGCGGGTAGGGAGGCGGCCAGACTACTCGCTGACCTTCGCCAAGGAGACCGTTCAGTATCGGAATACTCCATTCAATTCCGCACTCTGGCCGTAGAATGTCAGTGGAACGAGGAGGCGCAGTGGGACATGTTCCTGCATGGGCTGGAGGACCGGATCCAGAAGGAGATTTATATTCTGGACCTTCCCAGGAGTTTAAATGGACTAGTGGAACTAGCATTGAGGGTCGACGCTCGTCTGAGTCGTATTGGCCGCCGAGCATACCCTAACAGACCGTATAACGACACGGGGGGTCGGCATGCCAGCGGTGGGAACACGGCCAGTTCAGCCTCCGCTCACGAGCCCATGCAGGTGGGGAGGGCTCGCCTCTCCCGGGAGGAGAGGGAGAGGCGGAGATCCCAAGGACTTTGTCGCTACTGTGGTAGAGCGGGCCACTTTATCCACTCCAGTCCGGTAAAAGATCAGGCCCGGTAGTAAGTATGAGGCTACTATCGGGTGGTGTCATCACAGAGAAGACCTCATCATCTACTCTCCTCCCGGTAAGACTAAGATGGGCCACCCACACGCACGACACCCAAGCTTTACTGGACTCAGGAGCAGAGGGTAATTTCATGGACTTCAAGCTCGCTCACAAGCTCCAGATTCCTATCACCTCACTCACGCACAAGATATCCGTCAACGCTCTCAATGGTCAAGAACTCCCCAACATTTCTCACACCACTGAACCTATCACACTCATCACTTCTGGCAATCACACTGAGACACTATCATTTCTACTCATGGACTCACCCCTTGCACCATTAGTTCTCGGCCACCCTTGGCTCACCCAACACAACCCCAGAGTTGACTGGGGTCATAACTCTATATCTATGTGGAGTAACAAGTGTCTTGAGTCCTGTTTAGTGTCTGCTTGTTCATCTGTGTCTGATTCTGTGTTTCTAGAGGAGGCAGTGGATTTGTCTAACGTGCCCGTTGAATACCTCGACCTGAAGGAGGTGTTTAGCAAGTCCCGTGCTGCTTCTCTTCCTCCGCATCGTCCCTATGACTGTGCAATAGAGTTATTGCCAGGTGAGTCTCCGCCTAAAGGCAAGTTATATTCACTCTCTGTTCCTGAGAGAGAGGCTATGGAGAGATACATCTCTGAGTCTCTGGCATCTGGATTCATTCGTCCTTCCTCTTCTCCAGCGGGGGCGGGGTTCTTCTTTGTGGGGAAGAAGGACGGATCTCTGCGTCCTTGCATTGATTACCGTGGGTTGAATAACATCACAGTGAAGAATACCTATCCTTTACCGTTGATGTCCTCAGCCTTTGAAAGGTTACAGGGAGCATCCGTGTTCACTAAGTTGGATTTACGTAATGCTTATCATTTGGTTCGCATAAGGAGGGGGGACGAATGGAAGACCGCGTTTAACACCCCCAGAGGGCACTTCGAGTATTTGGTCATGCCTTTTGGGTTATCCAACTCCCCAGCGGTTTTCCAGGCACTCGTCAATGACGTGCTGAGAGATATGATTGATCAGTTCATTTATGTTTACCTGGATGACATACTGATTTTTTCTTCTTCTCTCCAGGAACACGTTCAGCACGTCAGACGAGTGCTCCAGAGGTTGTTGGAGAATGGACTTTTTGTCAAGGCGGAGAAATGCATTTTTCATGCACAATCCGTTCCATTCCTAGGTTACATCGTCTCGACTGAAGGTATTCGCATGGATCCTGACAAGATTAAGGCTGTGGTGGAGTGGCCAAGCCCAGATTCCCGTAAGGCCCTACAGAGGTTTCTGGGATTCGCCAATTTCTACCGGCGTTTTGTTCGCAACTTTAGCCAGATAGTCGCTTCCCTTACCGCCTTAACCTCCCCCAGAGTGACGTTCAGGTGGACCGATACAGCCGAGGCTGCATTCGTCAAACTCAAGAGCCGCTTTGTTTCGGCCCCCATCCTCATAGCTCCCGATCCCTCGCGTCAGTTCGTGGTGGAGGTGGACGCTTCAGAGGTGGGGGTAGGTGCGGTACTTTCCCAACGTGCCGCATCTGACAACAAGATGCACCCTTGCGCGTTCCTTTCCCATCGGTTATCACCTGCGGAACGCAACTACGACATTGGCAACAGAGAGTTGTTGGCAGTAAAGTTAGCATTGGAGGAGTGGCGCCATTGGTTAGAGGGTTCGGGGGTACCTTTTATAGTTTGGACCGATCACAAGAATTTGGAATATATCAGAACGGCCAAGAGACTCAACTCCAGGCAGGCGCGGTGGGCACTCTTTTTCGGACGTTTTGACTTCTCTCTCTCGTATCGCCCGGGTTCCAAGAATGTCAAACCCGATTCCCTTTCTCGTATTTTTGACCATTCCGAACGCCCATCCACTCCCGAGTGCATCCTACCCAGGACCCTAGTGGTCTCCACACTTATATGGGAGGTTGAATCGAGGGTCAGAACGGCCTTAGAAGGGGTAACGCCTCCGCCCGGTTGTCCGCCTAATCGGTTGTTTGTGCCGGAGGGGTGTCGGTCCGATGTTATTCGGTGGGGGCATTGCTCCAACGTAGCGTGTCATCCAGGAGTCAGCCGTACTAGCTTTTTAGTGAAGCAACGCTTTTGGTGGCCGCTGATGGCTCGTGACATTCACAGTTTTGTCTTGGCTTGCTCGGTTTGTGCCACTGGGAAGAGTTCTAATCGACCCCCAGATGGGTTACTCCAACCGCTGTCGGTCCCTTCGAGACCCTGGTCCCACATCGCGCTAGATTTTGTTACCGGTCTCCCGCCCTCCCAGGGCAAGACGGTTGTTTTGACTGTGGTGGACCGGTTCTCGAAGGCGGCTCATTTTATTCCCTTGCCTAAATTACCATCTGCCAAGGAAACAGCGGTAACGGTCGTGGATCATGTTTTTCGCTTACATGGCCTGCCGATGGACGTAGTTTCTGACCGTGGGCCCCAATTTGTGTCCAAGTTTTGGCAGGAGTTTTGTAGGTTACTGGGAGCAAGTGTCAGTCTTTCTTCAGGGTTTCATCCCCAGAGCAACGGTCAAACGGAGAGGGCCAACCAAGATTTGGAGAGAGTGTTGCGATGTTTGGTTTCTAAGAACCCCTCTTCCTGGAGTCAACAACTCTCTATGGTTGAGTACGCTCACAATTCGTTGCCAGTGGCAGCCACGGGTCTCTCTCCATTTGAGTGTAGTTTAGGTTACCAGCCACCTATCTTTCCCAGTACAGAGTCCGAGGTCACTGTTCCCTCCGCTCACGCTTTCATCCAGAGGTGCCGTCACGTATGGAGCAGAGCCCGTGAGACTCTCCTCCGGGTGGGGGCGCGCACCAAGGCTAAGGCCGATCGCCACCGGTCGAAGCCTCCGGTATACGTTGTTGGACAAAGAGTGTGGCTTTCCACGAAGAACATTCCACTCCGATCCGTTTCTAACAAGCTTGCCCCCAAATTTATCGGGCCGTTCAGGGTCACCAGGATCATTAGTCCGGTGGCGGTCCGGCTCAAGCTTCCTCCGGCGTATAGGAGAATTCATCCTACCTTCCATGTGTCCAAGATAAAACCGGTGTTTCAGGCACGCATTAACCCGCCGGTCCCGGTTCCCCTGCCGCCACGACTTGTTGATGGGGAGACCACCTTTTCTGTCAATCGGATTTTGAACTCGAGAAGGAGGGGACGCGGATTCCAGTACCTGGTAGACTGGGAGGGTTACGGTCCGGAGGAGAGAAGTTGGGTACCCGCTAGGGACATTCTGGATCACTCCCTTATCGATGATTTCAATCGACAGGTAAATTTGTCTGGGAACGCCAAGAGGCGTTCCTAGGGGGGGGGTATTGTCACGGTTCATGAATCCACTGCCTCACTCTCTCTCTCTCTCTCTCTCGCTCTCTCTCTCGCTCTCTCTCTCTCTCTCTCTCTCTCTCTCCTGTGTTTGTGTGGGCGTGGTTCCCAATCTTGGCCTGATTGTCTGCGCCAGCTGGAATTAATTATCTTCCCCTTTATATGTTCTGTAACCTGTGTTTCTTGTTGTCAGATCGTTGTTTCTTCCCTGAGGTTGTGTCGTGTGTCAGTGCTCATTCTCTCTCAGCCCTTGTGGGGATTATCTGCTGTGCTCCTTCCTACCCAGCCGGACTCACTCCCTTGGATTTCTCAGCTCGCTATCATCAGAGGATGTGCCCTAGGCCCTGGGTTGGATTCTGTCTGAGTATATTCTGTCTGTCCTGTGGATACTGTAAACTATTTTCATTAAACCATCGTTGCTTGCATCTTGCATCCGCCTCTGTATTGTGACAATAACGGCAGCTAAACAAAAGGCAATCCCACTGTCCACCTCGCGCTCTTCAGAGTACCGAAAATGGGGGACACGTCATTCCAAGATGATGTGTTCCATCTCAGACTAAGATAATCACCTCATTTCTTCTCTCACAGCCTCTTGACACACAGGTGTATGACGTGCATGTATACTAATAGGTCTCGTGCCCATTTATAGGCAGGAAGAAGAACAGAGCATCGATTTCAGACTTTCCACTTCCTGGTCAGGAAATGTGCTGCAGAATGAGTTCTGTTTCACTCAGAGAAATAATTCAAACGGTTTTAGAAACTAGATAGTGTTTTCTATCCAATAGTAATAATAATATGCATATTGTACGAGCAAGAATTGTGTACCAGGCCGTTTGAAATGGGCACCTTTTATCTGGCTACTCAATACTGCCCCTTGCAGCCCAAACAGGTTAAGGATGCAATGTTGGGATGTATTAGAGAGAGTCGCAGTCTTAAATCATTTCCCACACACAGTGTGTGTCTGTATTTAGTTTTCATGCCAGTGAGGGCTGAGAATTAACTCTCACATAGGTACGTGGTTGCAAAGGGCATCAGTGATCAGTGTCTTAAGAGAGCGATTTGCTGAGGCAGGATACTGTGAGCGCAGCCCAATCCAGAAATCTGGCAGTGGCTTCTGATTAAATAACATTTTCACAGAACCACTTGTTGCAATTTCGATGAGGCTCTATTGTTCAGATATTGGTAAATTGACTGGAGGCATGAAAGAGATAACAAATCCAGTTGTTTGTGTCATCTGTTTTGGGAAAGTACCTGTGTAATTGCGCACCCAACTCACTCAGGTTCATCGCCATATCACATTTGACATTGTCCATAAGCTTGAGTTCATTTGCACTCAAAAATCATACAGTGATGAAAGACCTGAGAAACTCCTCATCATGCAAGCGGTCAAAAAATCGAAAATTATGGTCAGTAAAGAACTTTAAGCTCGTCTCTCAATTTAACCTGTTGAGGACAGAGGGCGCTGTTTTCACTTTGGGGGAAAATCGTGCCCAATTTAAACGGCCTCGTACTCAATTCTTGCTCGTACAATATGCATATTATTATTACTATTGGATAGAAAACACTCTCTAGTTTCTAAAACCGTTTGAATTATATCTGTGAGTAAAACAGAACTCATTTTGCAGCAAACTTCCTAACAGGAAGTGGAAAATCTGAAATCGATGCTCTGTTCTAGGGCCTGCCTATAAATGTCCTTGATATTTATTAGTATACATGCACTTCATACGTCTTCCACTAGATGTCGACAGGCAGTGAGAGAAGAAATGGAGTGTATAACTTGATCTGGGGTCGAATAAAAGCTCTTTGTATGACGTGTCACCAGTTTCCGGTTTTCTGGAGCGCGCGCGAAGGGACCTGGTATTGCCTTCTGAAAGGCTGTCGTTATAGACGACTAATATCTCCGGCTTTGATTTTATTTGATAAATGTGACAATATCATCGTAAAGTATGTTTTTTCAATATAGTTTTATTAGATTATTGAAATTTATTCGGGACGTTAGGCGTGTTGCGTTGTGTTCCTTTGTTCAGGAAGGAGAGCTTCGCGCTACTTTGCTAGCTTTCCGTGCTAATTGACTGGAGAAGAGGACATTCTAAAACCAAACAACGATTGTTCTGGACAAAGGACCCCTTGTACAACATTCTGATTGAAGATCATCGAAAGTAGGACCCATTTTATGATGCTATTTCATATATCTGTCGAACATGTTGTACTAGTAGTTTGCGCCCAGATTTTGGGCACGCTCTCGCTATAACTAAGCTGGATGTCGTAATGAAGTTATTTTTAGAATTCTAACACGGTGATTGCATTAAGAACTAGTGTATCTATAATTTCTATCATTTCAACATGTATTTTCTAGTAACGTTTTTGAATAGTTATTTGGTCAGAATAGTTGAGTGGCATAAAAATATCCGCACATTCTGGGAAAAAGGTGCTACGTTAGCACAACGTATAACCACTGATTTCAGCTCTAAATATGCACATTTTCGAACAAAACATAAGTGTATGTATAACCTGATGTTATAGGACTGTCATCTGATGAAGGTTTATGAAGGTTAGTGAAAAATAATATATTTTGCTGGTTTATTCCCCATCGCTAATGTGCCTATTGCTATCGCTAACGTGCCTTGATGAATGAATGCGGTAGTGTGGTAGGCTACTGTAGTAAGCTAATATAATGCTATATTGTGTTTTTGCTGTAAAACACTTAAAAAATCGGGAATATTGTCTGGATTCACAAGATGTTTGTCTTTAATTTGCTGTACACCATCGATTTTTCAGAAATGTTTTATGATGAGTATTTAGGTATTTGACGTTGGTGTCTGTAATTACTCTGGCTGCTTCAGTGCTATTTCTGACGGTAGCTGTGATGGTAGCTGCAATGTAAAACTGATTTATACCTCAAATATGCACATTTTTCAAACAAAACATAGATTTATTGTATAACATGTTATAAGACTGTCATCTGATGAAGCTGTTTCTTGGTTAGTTTGGTTGGTTCTTGGTTAGTTAGGTTGGCTTTGTGCATGCTACCTGTGCTGTGAAAAATGTCTTTCCTTTTTTGTATTTGGTGGTGAGCTAGCATAAATATATGTGGTGTTATCGCTGTAAAACATTTTTAAAATCGGACATGTTGATTGGATTCACAAGATGTGTATCTTTCATTTGCTGTATTGGACTTGTTAATGTGTAAAAGTTAAATATTTCTCAAAAATATTTTTTGAATTTTGCGCTCTGCCTTTTCAGTGGAATGTGGGCTGAGTTCCGCTAGCGGAACCCCGGTGCCAGAAAGGTTAAAAAAACATGTCAATACTTTGCCCCTTGATAACCAGCACCCCCCTGTATGTTGTAAAAGCGTTACATGGTCGCTGCCCATATCCTTGCACAGTATCCTTGCACAGAAAATACACAACATTTCAGAGACCTTGCTTCAAATAAGTTAACTATTTTCACTGTAGTGTCCAAAATGTCTTTCAAGCTGTCAGGCATTCCCTTGGCAGCAAGAGCCTCTCGTGGATGCTGCAGTGTACCCAGGTGGCCTAGGGAGCAACTGCTTGCACGCGTTACCACTCCACTGTCTCCCTGTCATGGCTTTTGAGCCATCTGTACAGATACCAACATGAGCAGCAGCAGCTATGTTTGGCAACATAAGGACCATTAGTGGAATTCCCGTGAGAGAGTAACGGTTAATGTGATTGGATGTTAATTATTTAACTAGGCTACCTGTATTTGACATTGTGTGGTTATTTTGCTGAACACTAGATGGTTTCATTTTATTTTTGGCAGTGAAACGAGGGTATTTAGGCAAGAAAAAAACCTCACCCAAATGTATAGACCCGTTGGAGAATATAAATGGACTGTTTGAAAATGTGAGAATGAAAAAAAAAGGGAATCACATTTTTATTTGGCGTACCCCCGACGGCATTGCGCATACCCTTGGGGGTTAGGGTCCCGACGAACAGTTATTGTGCTGACGCTGATGCCAGAGGCATTGTGGCCAACCACTTTGCAGCTGAGCCGTTGTTGCTCCTAGACGTTTCAACTTCACAATTACAGCACAGTACAGTTGACAGTGGCAGTTCAAGCAGGGCAGACTGACTTGTTGGAAAGGTGGCATCCTATGACAGTGTCACGTTGAAAGTCACTGAGATCTCCAGTAAGGTCATTCTACTGCCAATTTTAAGGGATGTTTACATCCTTTTGTATATATAGTTTATTTGTGTGTCAGCAGCATAAAAATGTAAGTTCAGTCTACATTTTCAGATTGGTATCCGAAACCCTGGTAATAAATGTGAATGTAGATGTGTAGTAGATATAAATTATGTTTTTAAATTCACAATCATTAAAAAATTTCTCTGAACTTTTCAATCAACTTGCTTCTCTTTGTATGTCTCAATGTAATATTATTTAATGAAAGAAATTACAAAATAACCTGCTTGTCCTGCAATAAAATAAACTTCTCTCAACTGCGTTACCAACTCCAGCCAATAGAGGGCGATGTGCGTCTTGCAGGCGAAGCTGCTGGTGTGACGTATAATCTAGCGGACGGGACGCTTCTTCAACAACAGCTAGTCAAGCCTCCTCGGTAACTTGCTAGCCAACATAGCCTAAACATTACAGCTCTTTAGACACTTTCTGTGTATATTAGCCTCTGTGTTTCAAGCAAACATGTTGTATAGCTAGTTGCCGCATTTAATTTAATTGTACGTTGCTAGTCAGCTAGCTGGCTTGCTAAATTAGCGCAGCACTATTGCTAACTAGCTAGCTAACATCCGACCATGAACTCACTAAACTACTCCTCCCCTGCTAAACAAGAGGTGGTCGGATGGACGGAGAAAGAAGCTCTCGTGAAAGAGGAGAAGGAAGAGGAGGCTGTTACAGTGAAACAAGTAGAGGGTGAGGCTGTTACAGTGAAACAAGTAGAGGGTGAGGCTGTTACAGTGAAACAAGTAGAGGATGAGGCTGTTACAGTGAAACAAGTAGAGGATGAGACTGTTACATTGAAAGAAGTTACAGTGAAAAAAGAGGAAGAAGCTTTCAGAGTGAAAGAAGAGGATGTTACTGAAGAAGAAAAGGAAGAGGACATGTTTGGAGTGAAGGAGGAGGGGGAGATTACTGTCACATTGGAGGAGGAGACAGGAGATCTGATTAACACCAGTGAGTATTGTCTTAAAAACAGAGGCACAGCCTCCGCTGTTGATGAATCAATGTGTGGTTTTTAAGGTGAGTTCTACTGACGTTCTACACTTGGATATGTTGGTCTGTACTGTAGGAATCATTAAAGCTACAAAGAATGGAGGCCACCAACAGAACGTTAGTAATGGATAAAATGCTTCCTATATCTCTACATGCAGTGATTCGTTCAGTTTAAATACTCAACATCCCATAGACTCAGTAAGTCCCAAATAAAATGTCGCTTTTCTTCTGGTTTAATATATCTCGAAATTAATTTGCCGGTTGGGTCACATCCAATTGATAAAACTGAAGGTTTTATGAATTTTAAGTACAGAAGCTTTGTTTACAAATTGTAGGTCAGATTTCTCAAGGTAATTATGACGCCAAAGGCCTATTGATAGAACGTGCACGAGAGAAGCTATCCTTCTGATCCATCCACGACTAGGGCAACACATCAACAATACAAGTAACTAACTACATCCCCCTCATTGCAAACGAGACTCGTTATAAATGGGAGTTGAGTGATACAAAATAAAAGTGGTAATTTAGCTGACAAATGCGTGTCGTATCAAATTAAATTTTATTTGTCACATACACGTGGTTAGCAGATGTTAATGTGAGTGTAGCGAAATGCTTGTGCTTCTAGTTCCGACAATGCAGTAATAACCAACGATTAATCTAACCTAACAATTTCACAATAATTACATTATACACACAAGTGTAAATGAATGAAGAATATGTACATAAAAAAAATATATGACTGAGTGATGGTATAGAACGGCATAGGCAAGATGCAGTAGATGGTATCGAGTACAGTATATACACATGAGATGAGTAATGTAGGGTATGTAAACAGATAAAAGTGGCATTGTTTAAAGTGGCTAGTGATACATTACATCAAGATTTTTATTTTACCTTTATTTAACTAGGCAAGTCAGTAAAGAACAAATTCTTATTTTCAATGACGGCCTAGGAACAAACATATAAAAGTGTCATTGTTTAAAGTGGCTAGTGATACATTACATCAAGATGGCAAGATGCAGTAGATGGTATACAGTACAGTATATACATATGAGATGAGTAATGTAGGGTATGTAAACATTATATGAAGTGGCATTGTTTAAAGTGGCTAGTGATACATTTTTTACATCAATTTTTCCATTATTAAAGTGGCTGGATTTGAGTCAGTATGTTGGCAGCAGCCACTCAATGTTAGTGATGGCTGTTTAACAGTCTGATGGCCTTGAGATAGAAGCTGTTTTTCAGTCTCGGTCCCTGCTTTGATGCACCTGTACTGACCTCACCTTCTGGATGATAGCAGGGTGAATAGGCAGTGGCTCGGGTGGTTGTTGTCCTTGATGATATTTTTGGCCTTAAAGCATAAGTTTTATTTATATTAATCTGTGTTTTTAACACAATTATGTTTACGTATCTCCTAGTTAACTTAAACGTAATTTGCTTGTTAAATGTACTAATTCGTTCAGATTAATTTAAGATTTAGGTTAGTCGCTAATGCTAACTAGCTATCATCTCCGACCATGAGCTCACTAAGTTACTCCCCCCTTGCTAAAAAAGAGGTCTGCTGGACAGAGAAAGAAGCTCTGGGGCAGAACATTTTCGTGAAAGATGAAGAAGAGGAGGATATTACAGTGAAAGGAGAGGAAGAACCCTTAAGAATTAAAAAGGAGAAAGAGGGGGGTGTTATAATGAAAGAAGAGAAAGAGCTTTTTGGAGTGGAAGAGGAGATAGAGGCTGTAACAGTGAAAGAGGTGGAGGAAGAAGAGGAGACAAGAGATCTTAACACCAGTGAGTATTGTCTTAAAATTAGGGGCACAAACTCTGCAGTTGTTGAACTAACGTGTCATTTTTACGAGGCTTTCCACGGAAGTTATAAACGTTTAATATGTTGTTCAGGGGTGCGCTCAGTCCAAGAGAACGGTTTTCAACATCTAATTTAAAGGTGTGATTGGTGACCCAGAGATTTATTGTATGGTGTGTGCTGCCCAAGTTTTTGCGATTTCACACCAAAGGAGAATTTCGTTTGGTTTTTTTTACAACCAAATATCTATTATTGATGTAAATGGCATATTGTAGAAGGGTCCAGACACACACATGTTTAGCATCACATGTGTGTGTCTGGACAATAACATGTTTAGCATCACGTGTGTGTCTGGACAATAACATGTTTAGCATCACATGTGTGTGTCTGGACAATAACATGTTTAGCATCTCCAGGCTTCCACGGTTACAACCTTTGAAACATCTAAGTAAAAAAAAAAATATATATTAACCATCACAATAAAATCCATTATTTATTTAGTTGTGGTAGGGCTATAAACCTGGGAATATCTTAGAAATCAGACGTGTGCTGCATGATGTGACTCTACAACGAGGGTTTGGCATGCGCTCTGATTCTTGCGCTTCCCGTCGAGGGAGGGAGACAATTGCATTGATGCTTTGCTTGTGTGCATGTTATGTTGATATCAAATCAATGGAAGATGATGGACACTTATATGGCCTTCTCTCGTTTGGTTATTAAGCCACGGAAGAAGATTAGCCAGCAGTTAAAGCGTACATGTTTCTGCGACGGTAGAACCTACACTGTCTGGGGTGGAAAGGTAGGACCTACTCTGTCTGGGGTGGAAAGGTAGGTCTACACTGTCTGGGGTGGAAAGGTAGGCCTACACTGTCTGGGGTGGAAAGGTAGGTCTATACTGTCTGGGGTGGAAAGGTAGGCCTACACTGTCTGGGGTGGAAAGGTAGGACCTACTCTGTCTGGGGTGGAAAGGTAGGCCTACACTGTCTGGGGTGGAAAGGTAGACCTAAACTGTCTGGGGTGGAAAGGTAGGGCCTACACTGTCTGGGGTGGAAAGGTAGGCCTACACTGTCTGGGGTGGAAAGGTAGGCCTACACTGTCTGGGGTGGAAAGGTAGGCCTACACTGTCTGGGGTGGAAAGGTAGGACCTACTCTGTCTGGGGTGGAAAGGTAGGACCTACTCTGTCTGGGGTGGAAAGGTAGGCCTACACTGTCTGGGGTAGAAAGGTAGGACCTACTCTGTCTGGGGTAGAAAGGTAGGACCTACTCTGTCTGGGGTGGAAAGGTAGACCTACACTGTCTGGGGTGGAAAGGTAGGACTACACTGTCTGGCGTGGAAAGGTAGGACTACACTGTCTGGGGTGGAAAGGTAGGCCTTCTCTGTCTGGGGTGGAAAGGTAGGCCTACTCTGTCTGGGGTGGAAAGGTAGGACCTACTCTGTCTGGGGTGGAAAGGTAGGACCTACTCTGTCTGGGGTGGAAAGGTAGACCTACACGGTCTGGGGTGGAAAGGTAGACCTACACGGTCTGGGGTGGAAAGGTAGGACCTACACTGTCTGGCGTGGAAAGGTAGGACCTACACTGTCTGGCGTGGAAAGGTAGGCTACACTGTCTGGGGTGGAAAGGTAGGCCTACACTGTCTGGGGTGGAAAGGTAGGACCTACTCTGTCTGGGGTGGAAAGGTAGGGCCTACTCTGTCTGGGGTGGAAAGGTAGGGAGTACTCTGTCTGGGGTGGAAAGGTAGGCCTACTCTGTCTGGGGTGGAAAGGTAGGCCTACTCTGTCTGGGGTGGAAAGGTAGGCCTACTCTGTCTGGGGTGGAAAGGTAGGACTACGCTGTCTGGGGCGGAAAGGTAGGCCTACACTGTCTGGGGTAGAAAGGTAGGCTACACTGTCTGGGGTGGAAAGGTAGGCTACACTGTCTGGGGTGGAAAGGTAGGCTACACTGTCTGGGGTGGAAAGGTAGGCCTACACTGTCTGGGGTGGAAAGGTAGGACCTACTCTGTCTGGGGTGGAAAGGTAGGACCTACTCTGTCTGGGGTGGAAAGGTAGGACCTACACTGTCTGGGGTGGAAAGGTAGGCCTACACTGTCTGGGGTAGAAAGGTAGGACCTACTCTGTCTGGGGTAGAAAGGTAGGACCTACTCTGTCTGGGGTGGAAAGGTAGACCTACACTGTCTGGGGTGGAAAGGTAGGACTACACTGTCTGGCGTGGAAAGGTAGGACTACACTGTCTGGGGTGGAAAGGTAGGCCTTCTCTGTCTGGGGTGGAAAGGTAGGCCTACTCTGTCTGGGGTGGAAAGGTAGACCTACACTGTCTGGGGTGGAAAGGTAGGACCTACTCTGTCTGGGGTGGAAAGGTAGACCTACACGGTCTGGGGTGGAAAGGTAGGACCTACACTGTCTGGCGTGGAAAGGTAGGACCTACACTGTCTGGCGTGGAAAGGTAGGACTACACTGTCTGGGGTGGAAAGGTAGGCCTACACTGTCTGGGGTGGAAAGGTAGGCCTACACTGTCTGGGGTGGAAAGGTAGGACCTACTCTGTCTGGGGTGGAAAGGTAGGGCCTACTCTGTCTGGGGTGGAAAGGTAGGGACTACTCTGTCTGGGGTGGAAAGGTAGGGACTACTCTGTCTGGGGTGGAAAGGTAGACTTACTCTGTCTGGGGTGGAAAGGTAGGCCTACTCTGTCTGGGGTGGAAAGGTAGACCTACACTGTCTGGGGTGGAAAGATAGGACCTACACTGTCTGGGGTGGAAAGGTAGGACCTACACTGTCTGGGGTGGAAAGGTAGGACTACACTGTCTGGGGTGGAAAGGTAGGCCTACACTGTCTGGCGTGGAAAGGTAGGACCTACACTGTCTGGCGTGGAAAGGTAGGACCTACACTGTCTGGGGTGGAAAGGTAGGTTCTACTCTGTCTGGGTGGAAAGGTAGGGCCTACACTGTCTGGGGTGGAAAGGTAGGGCCTACTCTGTCTGGGGTGGAAAGGTAGGACCTACTCTGTCTGGGGTGGAAAGGTAGACCTACACTGTCCGGGGTGGAAAGGTAGGACCTACTCTGTCTGGGGTGGAAAGGTAGGCCTACTCTGTCTGGGGTGGAAAGGTAGGACCTACTCTGTCTGGGGTGGAAAGGTAGGCCTACACTGTCTGGGGTAGAAAGGTAGGACCTACTCTGTCTGGGGTGGAAAGGTAGGCCTACACTGTCTGGGGTGGAAAGGTAGGACCTACACTGTCTGGGGTGGAAAGGTAGGGCCTACTCTGTCTGGGGTGGAAAGGTAGGCCTACACTGTCTGGGGTGGAAAGGTAGGCCTACACTGTCTGGGGTGGAAAGGTAGACCTACACTGTCTGGGGTGGAAAGGTAGACCTACACTGTCTGGGGTGGAAAGGTAGGACCTACACTCTCTGGCGTGGAAAGGTAGGACCTACACTGTCTGGGGTGGAAAGGTAGGACCTACACTGTCTGGGGTGGAAAGGTAGGGCCTACACTGTCTGGGGTGGAAAGGTAGGCCTACACTGTCTGGGTGGAAAGGTAGGCCTACTCTGTCTGGGGTGGAAAGGTAGGCCTACTCTGTCTGGGGTGGAAAGGTAGGGCCTACTCTGTCTGGGGTGGAAAGGTAGGGCCTACACTGTCTGGGGTGGAAAGGTAGGGCCTACACTGTCTGGGGTGGAAAGGTAGGGCCTACTCTGTCTGGGGTGGAAAAGTAGGCCTACACTGTCTGGGGTGGAAAGGTAGGCCTACTCTGTCTGGGGTGGAAAGGTAGGCCTACTCTGTCTGGGTTGGAAAGGTAGGGCCTACTCTGTCTGGGGTGGAAAGGTAGGCCTACTCTGTCTGGGGTGGAAAGGTAGGCCTACTCTGTCTGGGGTGGAAAGGTAGGCCTACTCTGTCTGGGGTGGAAAGGTAGGCCTACTCTGTCTGGGGTGGAAAGGTAGGCCTACACTGTCTGGGGTGGAAAATGCTCAGATTCCTAGGGACAGGGACTGTTTCGTTGCTAGCAAGACAATGATTTGGATTGGAGAAATATGATAGGCCTGTGTGTTCATCCTTTCTCTGTCTATTGTTAGCCTGTAATTTCGGTCATTTGTGTGGTATTAGAAAGTTTGTGCTAATATGTAAAATGTTGACCTGCAAATATGATGATAAGCAATGCTTTTACTATAAAGGAAATATTTCCACCACTTACTCTTGTCCACGAATCCACAACCTTCTGGCCCTGTGCACTATTAAAGTTCCTGCGTTGCCGTGTAATGCTTACATGACGAAGAACAGTTTCTTAAACGGCCTATCTAGAGCTCTGGTCTGTCCAAGAAGTGACTGTAAATGGTACACATGTTCTCTGCTATTTACTTTGTTTTAATTATTATTTTGGGTACACTTTTTTTTCTTCTTCAATTAATCACGGAGGGTTTAGGCTAAATGTATTTAGCTGAAGAGAGCCATCAATTTTCATTTCAGAGAGTTCCGTTTTTGTCCATGTAATCCTTATCATAAATAAGGTTCACTCCCTAACCATCATAATGGGTTTGGTTAGCTAGCCAATTTAGCTAGCTAGTTTCTTCTACTATATTAGCATCTGAATTCGAATTATTTTGAGTGTAATGCAGTTGATTGGTGACAATGGTATGAACATATATTCGGCATTATAACTTGATTATAACCCCGAATAAACGTGGAATGTCATGTATATTTAGACTTCAGTTGGACTTGCTAATTGCTAACGTTTTCCAGTGGGGCATTGCATGCTGGGAGTTGCAATGCAGTCTGGGAGTCGTAGTTTAACTGGTTATAGTATAAAGTGGTGGACTTTTCAGAACGCAGTTAGCTGCACTTGTATTATATCAACTCTATGGTGGTGGTCTATTTGCTTCCCACCAGGGATGAGGCCGAACTCGGTTGAGTGAAGGCACGATCAGTGTCAGGTGGCTTCAGCTGGGCAAACGGGTTTGGGTTATTGCGAGGAAGGAAACTACAATGCAGATGGGGGGAAAATGTTATACTTTAGATTTATATTATTGATGGGAGGGGAGACGGGCATTTATGTCCTCAGCAATGTATTTTGTCCAGTAGGTTCTGGTCGGTAAGTGTCCCAATTTGGTACCAACTGAGAAACCTTGTGAAGGATTATTGGAATGTTGAAGAGCTTGTGGAGAGGTTGATTGTTCCAACATTATTTTATATTTTTTTTAATATCCAGGAAATTTTCCATACACACCAAAAGCTTATTTCTCTCAAGTTTTGTGCACAAATTTTACATCCCTGTTAGTGAGCATTTCTATTTGGCCAAGATAATCCATCCACCTGACAGGTGTGGCATATCAAGAAGCTGATTAAACAGCATGATCATTACACAGGTGCACCTTGTGCTGGGAACAATAAAAGGCCGCCCAAAAATATGTTGTTTTTTGTCACACAACACAATGCAACAGATGTCTCAAGTTTGAGGGAGCGTGCAATTGGCATGCTGACTGCAGGAATGTCCACCAGAGCTGTTGCCAGAGAATTTAATGTAATTTCTCTACCATAAGCCGCCTCAAACGTCATTTAGAGAATTAGGCCTGAGAATTCAATTGTATTTATTTTTGGGGGTATTTGACGGTGTTTTATGTTTATGCGTAATAAAAGTCTACATTTGCTTTGAGTAGTGCGTGACCCTAGGGTGGCAACACATACATTCTAAATTCTAAATGGTCTTTATGAGTAGTATTGTGATCCTAGAATGTATGTGTTGCCACCCTAAGTGATTTCAATGGGTCTTGCTCCATTCAGATTGTTTGATACTGTTCAACTCAACTTCAACCCATGCACTCATTTGAGATCATTTCCACACTGCTACATAGGGCTGCACGATATGGGCAAACAATCTAGGCCTTATTTTTAACCAAATGATTTGACTTTGCGATTTAGAGCAAAACACTTGGGTGAATTGTTGAAATCATGGAAATAGAATGATTATTCTAATTATATAGTTAGAATATAATAGTGGGCACTGAATACAGTGTTTTAACATGACAACAAATGAAAATGCCAGGGAGGAGTTATTGTGACAGGGAAGGAACCAAAGTGTTGATAAGTGTTTCCTACGGGATTCTATCATCTTTGACTACATTAAATGTAACATATTCTTGCTTTGATTTAGAAGATACTGTTGCACAAACAACATCCTGATTTAGGTCTGCACCATCACTGTTATTATCAGGCTGTATAGCTAATTACGTTTGCTGTAACTCAGAACATTTATTAGCTGTACTGCATTAGCAGCATTAGCGCATTAGTATTGCATTAGCAGCATTAGCGCATTAGCATTGCATTAGCGGCTAACAATTAGCAGCTAACAAGATTTAGGCCCAATTTGCTAGGACAAGACAAACTAGCTGTTTGCAGATGTAACACAAACTGATAGTATAATTATAGAACACTAGTGGATTTGTATTAAGAAGCAAAGTAGAAATAGCATCATTGTCATCAACATTGTTGCATGTGCTGCAGTGACGATGCAGACTGAACGCAAGTGTCTCGTGGTCGAGCAACAACAAATGTGAGTGACGGGGGCGGGGCTAGGTCTGTGTGGAAAATGGCATAGAGAGAGAGAGCAAAGAGCGATGACACGTTACACACACAGAGTATTCGATTTAACAAACCAAACATTTCAAATACCGTTAAAGAAGCTAAAGTAAAAACCCAAACCGGTCCGTGCATCAAATACGGTATACCGCCCAGCCCTAATGTCGCCTACATTTCCTGATTGGGTTGAGAATTGTGTTGCTACTTCTGTGAACGTCTGAACATTGCATCTAAAAAAATAAGCTGCTCATATTGAGGACGTTGTAAACACTGTGCTAAATGTTTCTGTAAACTGTCCAACGCTGACTGTTGTGTCAATCGGAACTAGACGTTCTAATCAAGTGTGCTAATCACACCGGTTTGAGCTGCAGGGATTCGACTGTAGAACGATCCTCGTGTTTATACACCTCAAAGGGTTAAAGGAGATACGTCTGGATTTTTATCAATGAAGCCCTTCATCTACTTCCCCAGTCAGATGATCTCGTGGAGACTATTTTTATGTCTCTGTGTCCAGTAGGAAGGAAGTTAGAGGTAGTTTCGCAAGCCAATGGTAACTAGCGTTTGCACAACGATCTAGACTTCCTGCAATTCATCTGCTAACGCGAGTTAGCAACTTCCTTAAAACCGCATGCAGCGATATAAAAATGATATCCACGAGTTCATCTGACTCTGGGGGAAATAGAAAAAGGGCCTCATTGCATGTCGAATAAACTTCTCAAACTAACTATAGAATCAATTTTTCCGATGTTGTTATCCTAAATATTCAATAACGTTCCAACCGGAGAAATCCTTTGTGTCTGTAGAAATAATGGAACGCAAGTCGATATCATTTGGAATGCGCTTGACCAGGACCTGGCTCTCTGCCAGACCAATGACTGAAACACCTCCCATCCGGCTCAACATCCCCGTAGAAGCTTCATTCAACGTTCTACAGACTGTTGACATCTAGTGGAAGGCGTAGGAAGTGCAAACAGATCCATATCCCACGGGGATTTCAATAGGTGATGAGTTGAAAATCGACCAGCCTCAGAATTCCCACTTCCTGTTTGGGTTTTTGCCTGCCATATGAGTTCTGCTATACTCACAAACATCATTCAACCCGTTTTAGAAACTTTAGAGTGTTTTCTATCCAATAGTAATAATAATTTGCATATATTAGCATCTGGGACAGAGTAGGAGGCAGTTCACTTATGGCATGCTATTCATCCAAAGTGAAAATGCTGCCCCCTATCCTTAAAAAGTTCAATAACCTGAAAAATGATGAGCTAACACTGTATATAATAAGCCTTCTCACTGTTCCCAGTGTTGAAATACATTTTTCTCATTAGGGTCACCAAAATAACACGAGGACACTCTCAGTAGAGAAAGCCTACCATTGCTGTGTGTGGAAAGAGTTTTGCCTCATCAATATACATCAAATCAAATCAAGTTTATTTTATATAGCCCTTCGTACATCAGCTAATATCTCGAAGTGCTGTACAGAAACCCAGCCTAAAACCCCAAACAGCAAGCAATGCAGGTGTAGAACCACGGCGGCTAGGAAAAACTCCCTAGAAAGGCCAAAACCTAGGAAGAAACCGAGAGGAACCAGGCTATGAGGGGTGGCCAGTCCTCTTCTGGGTGTGCCGGGTGAAGATTATAACAGAACATGGCCAAGATGTTCAAAATGTTCATAAATGTCAGTTGGCTATTCATAGCCGATCATTAAGAGTTGAAAACAGCAGGTCTGGGACAGGTAGCACGTCCGGTGGATAGGTCAGGGTTCCATAACCGCAGGCAGAACAGTTGAAACTGGAACAGCAGCAAGGCCAGGTGGACTGGGGACAGCAAGGAGTCATCATGCCCGGTAGTCCTGACGCATGGTCCTAGGGCTCAGGTCCTCCGAGAGAGAGAAAGAAAGAGAGAAGGAGAGAATTAGAGAGAGCATACTTAAATTCACACAGGACACTGGATAAGACAGGAGAAGTACTTCAGATATAACCAACTGACCCTACCTGAAAGAACATAAAATAATACACGCTGGAGTGAAACCTTACCACTGCTCCCATTGTGTAAAAGAGCTTTAAGAATGTATATTATATGAAAGTGCATTAGCACAGACACTAAGGATGCCTCTTCCACCGCTCAGCAACTGAAAGAGCATGAAATAATACACAAGATAATTTAGTGATGGTCCCAGTGTGGAAAGAGATATAGTTCATCATGGTTTTAGAACCATTTATATGTGAAATAAAATCTATTGAAGCCAGTTTGTGTGTAGAAATTGTATTAAAACTGACCACAGTACTTAAGTGACAGTCTTTCTGTAATGTAGTTACAATGACATCATAATCCAGTCTGTTGGTACATTAGGAGAGGAGTTGGATCTTAAAAAGGCCCAGCGCCTCAAAAAAAACGAAGTATTTTGTTTATGTTTTTTTGTGCGTTCTCTGTTAAAGCATGTGGGCTGAGCAGAGATATTTATGTATGTAATGTATATAATAACTATGTATTCATACCATGACTCTCCTATTCCATGGAATGCCCA
>NW_026601503.1:0-47699 GCF_029448725.1 Salvelinus fontinalis
GCACACACACACACACACACACACACACACACCATCATCAGCAGCAGACACATGTATCCAGCCACACATACACCCAGGCATACACAGATCTACTTGAAAAGGGACACACACACACGTAAACACACCACCCACTCACACACACAGGGCTACAGACATGCATGGACAGACACATAGACAGAAACACACACACGCATGCACATAGACTGATCTCTGATTAAGACTGGTCCTGAGTGTTCAATCATGGTTGAATAAATTAGAGACATTATAAATACAGGTCTACTTTAAATAAAGGTCAGCGTCCCAAATAGCACTCTATTCCCTATACACTGAGTATACAAAACATTTAGGACACCTGCTCTTTCCATGACATACAGTGCATCCAGAACCCTTCCCTTATTCCACATTCTGTTACGTTACAGCCTTGCTTGTAGTGTCAAACCCAAGAAGACTTGAGGCTGGAATCGCTGCCAAAGCTGCTTCAACAAAATAAGTAAAAGGTCTGAAAACTTTTTCACTTGTAATAAATGTGCAAACATTTCTAAAAACCTTTCCTTTGTCATTATGAGGTACTGTGTGTAGATTGATGAGGGGGGAAAAAAACATGTTATACATTTTAGAATAAGGCCGGTAACGTAACAAAATGTAGAGAAATTCAATTGGTCTGAAAACTTTACGAATGCACTGCAGACTGACCAGGTGAAAGCTATGATCCCTTATCGATGTCACTTGTTAAATCCACTTCAGTCAGTGTAGATGAAGGAGGAGACAGGTTAAAGAAGGATTTTTAAGCCTTGAGACAATTGAGACATGGATTGTGTATGTGTGCCATACAGAGGGTCAATGGGCAAGAGATTGAAGTGCTTTTGAATGTGGTATGGTAGCAGGTGTCAGGAGCACCGGTTTGTTTCAACAACTGCAACGCTGCTGGGTTTTTCACACTCAACAGGTTTGCGTGTATCAAGAATGATCCACCAGCCAAAGGACATTCAGCCAACTTGACACAACTGTGGGAAGCACTGGATTCAACATGGCCAGCATCCCTGTGGAACACTTTCGACACCTTGTAGAGTACGTCTCAATGAATTTAGGCTGCTTTGAGGGCAAAAGGGGGTGCAACTCAATATTAGAAAAGTGTTCCTAATGCTTGGTATACTTTTGACATTGGCCCTGGTAAAAAGTAGTGCACTATATTGGGAATAGGGTGCCATTTGGGACACAGTCCTGATCAGTGTGTTAGGGTCCAACTGGCTGGAATAGGTGACACACAACTCTGGACCACAGCTGTCGGTCTGTCTCTATGGACGGAAATAGAGCACTGGGGCACAAAGGCAGGCAAGTGTGTGTGATGGACACACACACACACACACACACACACACACACACACACACACACACACACACACACACACACACACACACACACACACACACACACACACACACACACACACATGTAACGGATGTGAAATGGCTAGCTAGTTAGCGGGTACGCGCTAGTAGCATTTCAATCAGTTACGTCACTTGCTCTGAGACTTAAGTAGTGTTGCCCCTTGCTCTGCAAGGGCCGTGACTTTTGTGGAGCGATGGGTAACGACCGTGCTTCGTGGGTGTCAGTTGTTGATGTGTGCAGAGGTTCCCTGGTTCGCGCCCGTGTCGGGGCGAGGGGACGACGTAAAGTTAGATCTGTTACACACACACACACACACACACACACACACGCACACACTCTCTCCCTGTAATGGAAGCAGCCTAACTGTGTTAGAGCAGGGATGTTCACGTGGAGCGAGAAGGAGGCCAGTTAGTCATTATGTCAGTGGGGCAGCCTGACACTGATCCACATACAGGTAGTAAGGTAAAGTTACACAGTGGGAAGGATAAAGGAGGTTACATACACAGATTACACACACCAGCTGTGTAGCGAAGGGTAAATGCACATATATGCCGCTTACACACCTTTTGTATTGAGCGTCACCGTTTACCCACCTATCGTGGAAAAATGCTATGAAAACATAAGGACGGTGACTTTATTCACCATGAAAAGCTGCAAACGGCCATGAGTGTTTACCCACCTATTTTTTGTTACTGATGCACATATACACACTCACGACCACACACACACACACACACACACACACACACACACACACACACACACACACACACACACACACACACACACACACACACACACACACACACACACACACACACACTCAAAGTCAGTCAGTGGGGCAGCCTGATACTGATCTGTAAAATGAGACACTGGGAGGTTTAACGTAGGCTACATAAACACACACAGGCTCCCACACAATCAGACGGAACAGAACTACTCCTACAAAGGCCCAGGTAGTCAGTCAGTCAGTGGCTCAGTGTCAGTAGGGCAGCTTCACACCGATCCACAGGTAGTCATGTAAAGTTACACTCTCCATAGAATAAAGTGGGCTACATATGACCCACAAACTCTAACACACACACGTTCAAACCTCACAGAAATACACAATACTAAAGCACAACACGAATACAAACCACATACAGAATATTATCCTGTCAATTATCTTCCAGTATCATTTTTCCTTTTTTCCAATTCTTACCCAAACAAGCTTGAATACCTGCCTACTACTCAGACTGTTCATGAGCCCACACACCTAGTTGAAATAGAAAGATGAAGGGAGAAGGGGAAAGGTTAGAGGGGGACAGAGAGCGGGCTGGGTTAGAGGGGGATAGAGAGAGGGATAGGGGAAAGGTTAGAGGGGGATAGAGAGAGGGATAGGGGAAAGGTTGGAGAGGGACAGAGAGAAGGATAGGGGAAAGGTTGGAGAGGGACAGAGAGAAGGATAGGGGAAAGGTTAGAGAGGGATAGAGAGAGGGATAGGGGAAAGGTTAGAGAGGGATAGAGAGAGGAATAGGGGAAAGGTTGGAGAGGGATAGAGAGAGGGATAGGAGAAAGGTTAGAGAGGGATAGAGAGAGGAATATGGGGAAAGGTTGGAGAGGGAGAGGGGAAATGTTAGAGGGGGACAGAGAGAGGTTAGAGGGGGGAGAAGACACAAGAGGCCAAAGTCTGTTTTAAGTGGGCGCCAATATGCCTAGGGTGAGTGTGAGGCAAGTGTTTACAGTAGAGGGAAGTACATTGCGTCAGGGTTTCGTAAACCCACACACTAACCCTCACAAACTGCACACATACTGCCTCCCTCCATTCAACACACAAAAATGTCAATTAAATTACATTTCTATTTTTACAACTTCAAAATCAAACAGCATGCAAAATGTTCTTCACACTCATCTGCAACCCTAACCCTAAACCTGACCTAAAACCCATGTTTTACATCCATACACAACCCTAACCCTGACCTAAACCCATGTTTTACATCCATACACAACTCTAACCCTGACCTAAACCCCTGTTTTACCTCCATACACAACTCTAACCCTGACCTAAACCCATGTTTTACATCCATACACAACCCTAACCCTGACCTAAACCCCTGTTTTACCTCCATACACAACTCTGACCCTGACCTAAACCCCTGTTTTACCTCCATACACAACTCTAACCCTGACCTAAACCCATGTTTTACATCCATACACAACCCTAACCCTGACCTAAACCCCTTTTTTACCTCCATACACAACCCTAACCCTGACCTAAACCCCTTTTTTACCTCCATACACAACCCTAAACCTGACCTAAACCCCTTTTTTACCTCCATACACAACTCTAAACCTGACCTAAACCCATGTTTTACATCCATACACAACCCTAAACCTGACCTAAACCCATGTTTTACATCCATACACAACCCTAACCCTGACCTAAACCCATGTTTTACATCCATACACAACCCTAACCCTGACCTAAACCCATGTTTTACATCCATACACAACCCTAACCCTGATCTAAACCCATGTTTTACATCCATACACAACTCTAAACCTGACCTAAACCCATGTTTTACATCCATACACAACCCTAACCCTGACCTAAACCCATGTTTTACATCCATACACAACCCTAACCCTGACCTAAACCCCTGTTTTACCTCCATACACAACCCTAACCCTGACCTAAACCCATGTTTTACATCCATACACAACTCTAACCCTGATCTAAACCCATGTTTTACATCCATACACAACCCTAAACCTGACATAAACCCATGTTTTACATCCATACACAACCCTAACCCTGACCTAAACCCATGTTTTACATCCATACACAACCCTAACCCTGACCTAAACCCATGTTTTACATCCATACACAACCCTAACCCTAAACCTAGCTAACCTAAACCCATGTTTTACATCCACACACACTATGAGAGGTCAGAGGTTAAACTGGAGGCCTGGTTCATCGTAATGAAAACCTGTGAAGACCACAACAACATCGACCACCATCGAGAAGGACCCCCCCACCCCCCACACACACACAAGGAATGTGCTAGACAGGGTCACGACCTTTGGAATGCTGCGGTCGCCAGACAGCGGTCACAGGGGGGAAGGGAGGCCCTTATTTCCTTATTTGGGGTGGATACTCAGAAGAGGCGTGTGATGTCTCGGCCCTGACGGACGGTCATTGGGTTTGTTTCTATCTATAAGGGGCTCACATGAGCATCTGTCACTTTGACCTCTGACCTTTGTTTGGTATCCATGATGATAAGGTCAGAGTGGAGGAGGAGGAGGGAGAGTGGCTGAGACGGATGTCGTTCTTTCTCCTTCCCCCATGGCCTTCAGCTTATCGTTGAGGATGTGTTATGATGATTTCAATTATGGAATATTGTCGTCAATTGACTGACTAGGCTTTTGGCTTCTTTTTAAATACGGTATGAAAGAGACGCATCGTTTTTTCGAGTTAGTAGCCTTCTCGTTTTTTAACTTTTGTATGCTTTTTGAATTGTATTCAATGTGCAAAAACGTTGTGCAATAGACTTCGGTGGCAAGACTTCATAAAAGGCATCTGGCAGATGTAAATTCATCCAGACACAAATATGTTTTTTATTAAATTACAGATTTTTCTGGAATTGGTTATATAATCATGAAACCCATTCAAAAGATTAGGGGACAGCAACAGGAAGGATGATGTGGTTGGACAATATCACTTTCACATGGTGTATTGGTCATTTTAATGCTAAGGCTGTGTTTGCCGTAGGCCATTTTAGAAAACATGAGTAAAATCCAGACTCGCCCTGTTTCAGTCTGTCCTCTCTGGTACAATTAAAAAGAACAGCCAGTGCTGAACAAAGTGGTTGGATCACAGAGCACTTCACATTCCCTCATGGGGTTGTGGTGTGCCTGTCTGTTGACGTTTGTTTAGGCAGCACAATGATAAGGCTGTGAATGGTGCACATTTCAAGATTTATAGTTTCATGTGTACAAAACATTAAAAGCACCTGCTTTTTCCATGACAGACTGACCAGGTGAAAGCTAAGATCCCATATTGATGTCACTTGTTAGATCCACTTCAAATTAGTGTAGGTGAAGGGGAGGATACAGGTTAAAGAAGGATTTTAAGCCTCGAAACAGTTGAGAAATTGTGTGTGTGTCATTCAGAGAGAGAATGAGCAAGACAAAAGATCGCCGTGCCTTTGAACGGGGTATGGTAGCGGGTGCCAGGCGCACTGGTTTGTGTCAAGAACTGCAACGCTGATGGATTTCACGCTCAACAGTTTCCTGTGTGTATTAAGAACGGTCCACCACCCAAAGGCCATCCAGCAAACTTGACAATGCCTTCAACACCTTGTAGAGTCCATGCCCCAATGAACTGCGGCTGTTCTGAGGGCAGGTTCTTAATGTTTTGTGAACTCAGTGTATGTACATTCCAGTGGTGTTGAAATGGATTTGGAACAGTCTTACATTCTCTTCATTGTTCTTTGTCTCCAATAGACTGTATAAAGCTCTTCTGCCCACTAGTGGTTGAAATACAGACTGGAGTCAGCAGATCAGCAGACCAGTCTCCTAACACCCCTCCCTCCTCAACAAGCGGACCGCTGGCCGGAACCGGACCCAGAATTTGGCTCTTTGTCAAACAATCCTTGACACCGGCCAGCTCTATCGGTTTCATAGTTCCACTCAGGCTGTAGTGCCACCATGTGGCGAGAAAGAGCATTGCTCAAATGTCATACATTATTTATTCAAAGCTCAGTCAGCCACTGCATTTCAATGGAGGACAGGTTCAATATCACATCTCTATAAAACAGAATACACTACAAACAAAGATACTACTGTAGTGACAGTAAGGCATTTTAATTAAAGCAACATTTTAATAAAGCAATAAATAATGCATTAGTCTGTCAAACTCAATAAACAAAAACACTAAACAATCGAAGTAAACACATAGTGGAATTACCTTACCACACCCAAAACATTTCTTCAAACAGCATGGTTCTCCAAATGGTTCTCAGACACAGCATAGCAACGACACCACACAGTCTCTACAAACTTCAGGTACAAAAATGCTCACCTGCATACGTCTAAGGGACGCTTTTGTTTACTTTTTAACCGGTCCTTCCCTATTTAGTCCCAGTGGAAAGACTGACCAAAACTAATGTTCCTACCCTATCACAAATATCATGTAAAATAAAGCTATATTTTTTGCATGGACTAGGTGACAAATAGCATGGACTAGGTGACTAGTGTGTAAGATATAATGCAAAGTCAACATGAGTTGAGTATAATCTTTATTAATTAATATCCCATAGTTTAAAACAGTGACATTGAGAGAAAAGTGCTTGAATTAAAACACCCAACTATGTCTTACTATACTCGTGAGGACGTTTTGGGGACCAACAATGATTCCCATTCAAAATCCTATTTTCCCTAACCCCAACCCTAAAATAGCCTTTTTATAAGTGAGGACCGGCCAAACATCCTCACTTCTCTGAAGTTTTGTTGGTTTACTATTCTAGTAAGGACTTCTGGTCCTCACAAGTTTAGTAAAATGTACACACACGACAAATGTCTCTCCGAATAAAACACTAGGGGTTTCAGCTAAATCTTAAGCAGCACAAAAGGTCAATTCATGCTTGTTCTCTGTTGTCTCCCCATCTGACTTGTAAACAGTTCTACACTTCACAACACTATCAGCAATACCCACATTCACCAACCACCCACTGCCCTCACACCGGTAATGAATTCACCATAAATAACACCACCACATTCTGTGTCTTTCAACATCCACATTCAATGTCATTCTCATGTAGTCATGTCCCCACTGAAATCAAATGGGCCTGTTTTAACCAGGGGGGGGTTATCAGACATTGTTTGTGGGAAACACTCTCCCTCCTCCGCTCTCTTTTTCTGCATTTCTTCAGAAAGCCTGTAGTCATGTATAGAGTAACACAGTGTACAAAACAGTAAGAACACCCTCCTAATATTGAGTTGCACCACCTCCATTTCCCTCAGAACAACCTCAATTTGTTGGGGCATGGACTCTACAAGGTGTCGATAGCGTTCCCAGCAGCGTTGCAGTTCTTGACATACACAAACCAGGGTGCCTGCAATCTACTACCATATCCTGTTGAAAGGCATTTAAATTGTGTGTCTTGCCATTCACCCTCTGAATGGCACACAGACAATGCATGTCTCAATTGTCTCAAGGCTTAAAAAGCCAGAAACCTGTCTCCTCCCCTTCATCTACACTGATTGAAGTGGATTTAACAGGTGACATCAGGGATCATATCTTTCACCTGGTCAGTGTTGGAAAGAGTCCTTAATGTTCTGTACACTCTTTATATCCTTCATTTGACATTCAAAATAAACAGTCTGATAAGAGACTTAAAGTGCCATCTTCCTATTATAGTTAAGACATTAACCATAATGTACATTTACCAGGCACTGCACTGCCCCCTCCCTCCATTGAACAATTCAGACTCATAAAAATTACAAACAAATAACATCACTTTATAATTTGTCAAAGCTGAAACACTGAAATGCAACATAGTACTGAGAATAATTACTGAAACGATCTGGTCTATATACATATTGCTAATAACACTATCATATCTACTGTTGTTATTCATTTTTGTCTCGGTCTGTATGTATGTATATATATGTGTGTGTGTGTGTGTGTGTGTGTGTGTGTGTGTGTGTGTGTGTGTGTGTGTGTGTGTGTGTGTGTGTGTGTGTGTGTGTGTGTGTGTATGTATGTATGTATGTATGTATGTATATCTAAAGCCTATAGAACACATTCTGCTCCAATACTTAAATGCACCTTTCCTTCCTCACTTTCTGAAATGTTAGAACCGCGTACCCAGGGGTGTGGGCCATGTGAATGGTCATCCCCTCAGCACATACGGACTGCATCATTATGTGAGACCTACACCCCCCACTCAATCATGTTGGACACTTCCATCGATCCAGGGTCAATGACCTGCATGCCCTTTATGTTGGAAGATAACACACCTATTTGGAGAAGGGCGATTTCCTTCCTCCTTGTTCCTTTTCTTCACAAATAAGTAGATGCATAGTCCCTTGTGTTGATAATAGTCTTTGCTGTTCGGAGCTAAATTAATGACATGCAGAGCATTTGGAGTGTTGGTTCGATACACTGGTCAACATTCTAAAGTGCCATAGCATATTTGTTGACATTAGCTGGTGTTAGTCTTGTGTAGAAAATGGTTGTGGTTGATTTCTCATGTCTTCCATTGACATCCATATGGCTTCAATCCACCGAAGTGGATATAAGGCCACAAAATGTCTGCTTTCGTTACTTCAACTCACCTGTTCAGTTTCAATCTCTGAGTACTCCATCTTCCACATACTTATCCCCTCAAAACAGCACCTCTTGGCATATTTATCTCTATTGGTTTTCCATCCTTCAATATTGAACCTCCTGGAATACATCTAGTCCCATCCTTGAATCCATGAGTATCAAAATAATCTCCTTTCCAATGATGAGTCAACCACGTCCTGGTGCAGAAGCTTCATAATGGTGTTCACAATGCAAGTTCTCAGGCTGTGGCCAATGAAAGGCTTAAATGTGCATTTCTACCAAGCATTAGCAGCTAGCTCAGTTACAGTGAATACGCCATGGTTCCCGTGGGGCACAATTCTACTTCCACCCTTCTCTATTGCTGTAGTTCTCCCTCCAGACTAGGCAGAGGAGCTGTGGTGCCGTCTACTTGGCAAGGTGTCCCCTGCCCTGGGCCCCGGGGCTAGAAGAAGTGCCCAGGCGTCTGCTGTGGCTCCTCCAGCGCTGGCGGAGGACAAAGTCGTAGTTGGCCAAGGTGGCCATGGCGTAGAACACGTTGGCCTTGTCAGGGATCTGGAGTTCTGGTGGGAATATATAGATCAGTATGGGTTGTATGGGGATTATATTGAGTGCCATAGACCCCAAATGTGTATCAATAGACTATGGTGGTTTCTTTTCCTTGTCTCCTCTCCTTTATCTGTACTGATCAACAACAGAGGTGAACACAATACAAAATGTAGTTTAAAAGTGCAGAGGAAGAAAGGAGACAAGGGAGAGTAAGCATCTTTCCTACTCTGACTGCGCTCACCTTTGTCCTGGGACAGCAGCTGTGTGAGGCTGAAGTCTGTACAGCTCATGTTCTCCAGGTTGTGTTTGTCCAGGGCCCTCTGGATCACCTGAGGAGTGTGGTCCTGGCTGGTCAGCTAGACAAGAGGAACAGAGAGGCAAGGTTAGTAGAACACACTGGACATATAAGCTGCTTCAAGTGTACACTCTTATGGAGGTGGAAATCCCAATTATTATTACTACTACAATCTAGAAAATCAACTACCATCCCTAACCAGTGAAGAGAGAGATATACATTGGGGCACTTTAAGGGAGTATTTGTTAGAGTTCACTCACCAGAATGCTCTTATAGACATTGCCGTTGTTGCCGCACTCCACGCTCACCCTCACGATGCAGGAGTCGGCTACCTGCTTGTTATAGACGGGCTTAGAGCACGGAGGAGAGGAGGAGGAGCAACAGGAGGAGGAGGAAGAGCAGTCAGGACTCATGGCCGTAGAGGAGTAGGAGAGGTCGGGCTGGGAGGAGCTGCAGGAGGCGTTGGAGGGAGTGGGGGAGGTGGTGTTGGAGGAGAGGCCTTCAGACACGTTGTGGAGGGAGCCTGACAGAGACTGGGAGAGGAGGCATAATAAATGATCCATGCTAACTGGCTAATAACTGTTATACATAAACAAGGTCAACATATAACTTCGGACCTGGATTCAAAGAGTACTTTAGCTGTGCTTTATTGAGCTTGCCTGGCACATTGAAACCAATAGAATACAACCCAAAGTGCAAACACCACCCAAATGGCTCAATCAAAACGCAAAAAAATATTTGAAAGAAATCAAATATTTGAACCCAGATCTGATTGAATCCTGGACATGGTTATCTACCTTGAGTTTGACTCTGAGAGGAGATGGCTGTGGTGAGGACAGATCCTCCATCTCAGAACCACTGGAGCCTGATGACGACACACTGAGCTGGTCTGAATGGGTCTTTCTGCTGGAGACATCAGTGCCCGACAGCAACCTACACACACATGAACATGTAAAGTTCATTAAAGTGCTCACAAATACCTCAAAAACACTCACATGTTCAATAGAGCCGAGGTATCGACAGACACCCTGATGAAGGCATTAGCCAATATGCGCTGGTGTGTCTTAATAATGCTGTAGCCCACACAAAGGCTTTTTAACTTTCAAACCCACACGAGTGCCTGCTTTGATTTTTTTTACCACCACTTAACGATTTGTGGATATAATTTTTCCTTTAGCTTTTCAATGACTATTCCCCTCCAAGAGCACCTGCTGTTGTTTGGGAAAACCTGCAGGACTCTTGCTACTTCTTTTCCCTCAATAGATAAAGTATATTCCTAACATAGTCTTTGGCCAATGACAGGAGTGTATTCTGTATTTATTAGGATCCCCATTAAATCACTAAATATACGCCTGTCATTGGCTGAAGACAAAGAGATGACAGGAGTGGAATGTTAGCTAGAAAAAGACTGGTACCCAGCCTAGCTACAACACAGTGGAGTATTGTATTTGGGTGGCACGGGCTAAATAATACATTATGTCAGAAAGGGTTCTTGACATTTTGGCCATAGGAAGGTCAGACTTACGAGGCAAGCTTCTTGTTGAGCAGGCGCTGGCTCCAGGAAGAGGGCGAGTTTGGACAAGGGTCGACCGGATGCTCCAGAGCACGGGACAGCTCATAACTCTCCTGGTCATTGAGCATGGTGTGGTTCTGCAGCCAGGCTGAGATGGTCTGGTCTACCGGGAGGCTGTAGCAGGAGCAGAACGCCTGCAGCTGGCCGATCTGAGACAGGATCTCAAACTCCTGATAGAGGGAGGGAGGGAGGGAGAGAATGTCATGATACAGCCCACACACAGTACTGTATGGTTACTGAGATTAAAAGAAATGCTACCAAAAGCCACTAGGGGGTGACACTTACCCTTCTACGTTTCTCAAAGTTAATGAGGCCACCCTGTGAATTGGGATACAAATAGGATTGAAATGAGCTCACATATCAGACCATTGTAAATGCAGACAAATAATAGACAAGGAAAGTGGGTCATATAAATAGGAGTGAAAAGTTGGGATGTTCTGACCACCAAAAGGTCTAGGAAGGCCACATCACAGAGCCACACTCGTATTGAATGCATTGGGTTAGATATTAGAATTGTGATCTCACCTCTACTGTGTCTGTGAGTGCAGTATCCAGCATGGTGAGGACTGTCAGGTAGGTGCCCAGGTAGGGGACTACACCACTGGTTGGGCTCTTTTTGAGGGACGATAAGACACTACGTCATACAGCAGCCTATCCTAGATTATACACTCGTCCCAAATGGCTCCCTATTCCTGCACAGTGCACTCAATTTTCACCAGAGCCTTGGTCAAAAGAAGTGCACTAAATAAGGAGCCATTGGGACACGTTCTAAACAATGTAAATAGTTTATATTGTGTGAAGGACAATGGGATGGTACGTCATAAAACAGTTCACAGCGATTGTGTTTATACAGAATCATCATCACCTAACCTTTATATAACATTGACCTGATGATGATCCACAATGACTAAAAAGGGTCTAAGTTAAGTTAACTTTGTACAACGTAAATTCAAGTGTCATTAAAGTGTGCAAAAGACAAGTGTTGTGATTTGAGCTGACTAAGAGTTTCCACTGGACGAGAGGATGGAAATTAAAAGGAGGAAGGTTGGAACGGAGAGAGATCTATATTAGAGAATCACTGTGTAACCCAAATGGCACCCTATTCCCTAAATAGTGCACTACTTTTGACCAGAAAGTATTGCAATATATAGAAAATAGGGTGCCATTCGGGAAGCATCCAGTATCACAGACAGAGGCTGCATGTAACTTGTTTCAGAGAAGTCGAAACTAGGACGGGTCAGGACCATTAAGGGGTATTCCTACCTCACTTCCTCTTTTCGCTCTAAAGTATTAGGAAGAGACTTGTTTGCTGAGCTAACAGTATTATTTTAGTCTTCTCCACGCATCTCGTGCTCTGTGGTCCAAAGTCAAAGAATAAGGAAGCCACATAATGTCGGCCGATTTGAATGGATTCGCACGATTGTTGTGGACAGTAACTGAATATTATCAGCATTCTAGCTGTTCATACAATATACTGTAGGTGCTCAGTCAGAAGTTCTATAATTTCAGTCCAGATCATGTTAGAACACCTAAACCACGGGCAGGAAGTAGTCTTACCATCTGTTTAGACATGGGACACAGCTGGGGTGACTTGGGGGCGGCGTTGTCATCCGGCTGGCTGCCATCCTAAAGAACAGCAAAAACAACAGTCACATTAGGCTTGGTATAAAATGGGCACGGAAAAATCAATCAATTGCCATCCATTAGCCAAGAATCAATAAAGTCCTCTAAAAGGTTCCTACACATGAGTGCTTGAAATAGCGTGCATTATTCACAGTCACACTACCTGCATCTACTTGTTTTGGGCTTAAACAAGTACATGGAGTTTGATATATGATGGGTGGGGCAATCATTGCAAGCCAAATAGCTGTTCTATAATACTTCCTTGTACAGTGAGTGCAGTACATAGTTAAGTTATTAATTAACTACTTAGTTCTAGTTATTATTGGGTGTGGTGTCTGATTGGTTGTCCCCCGTCATGATAAGGCTGAGATTGAATCACCTATAAAACCCAAGCACACACCCTTCTTCAGACAATCAGCCAGTGGTGGCTGGTGGTACTTTAAATGGGTGGACGGGCTCATAGTAATGGCTGGAACAGAATTAATGGAATTGTATCAAACACCTGGTTTTCCATGTGCTTAATACCATTCCATTAACTCCATTCCATCCATTATGAGCCATCCTCCCCTCACCAGCCTCCTCTGGAAATCAACACATACCAAGTCACCTCCGCCTGGTAATAGATGTTGCTAGTTTTACCCGGAGGCGTGTGTGAGTTCAGTCAATGCGGTGTGACTCAGTGTGCCCAGCCCGAAACTGGCAGTCATATTGAATACACCACCTTTAGATGTGGGCCGTTTACAAAGCCAACAAGTAAAAGTGAATATAATATGATAGACAGTGCTATCGGATATCACTGACCCCATTTGATTGTGTGGCCAAAGTATAAAGTACAATGGCTCTTTTGTTCTGAAGTGTACACTTCCGATATGATAACAGCCCTATCATTATACTGTATTAACACCCATATCAGTCATTTAGCTGGCGGCAAGTAGCCTAGCAGTTAAGAGGGTTAGGCCAATAACTGGAAGGTCGCTGGTTCGGATCCCTGAGCTGACTAGGTGAAAAATCTGTCAACATGCCCTTGAGGATGGCACCTAACCCTAATTGCTCCGGATAAGTGCATCTGCTAAATTACTAAAATGTAAATGAAAAAAAAAATGCTTTTTCCACCTGAGTAGAACAGTAAATGTTGCTACTCAGATGGAAAATGTATTTTTAAGTGGTGTTCTTACTGTTGAACTCTACGGTTGTGGTGCCATTGTGTTTATTTTTTTTAATTGAACCTTTATTTAACTAGGCAAGTCAGTTAAAAACAAATTCTTATTTACAATGACGGCCTACCGGGGAACAGTGGATTAACTGCCATGTTCAGAATTACAGATTTTTTTTTAACCTTGTCAGCTCGGGGATTCGATCCAGCGACCTTTTGGTAACTGGCCAAACGCTCTAACCACTACCATTCTTTGGTTCTATTCTGTGGTTCTTACCTCCACCAGGATCTCTCTGCTGGTCAGAACACAGTTCTCATCTGGGAACGTCTCACACAGCTGGTCGAAACAGGCCATACAATCCCTAAAATAAAATTAATTGTCAGTTTTCAGAAATGTGCAGTATGCATCTCAGCCACCATATTCAGGGTTGCTTTCCACTCAAAGAAGAATATCAAAGTGGTTTTCAGTTCAGAAGTAGAGTAAATCTGGGTCTGAGAACTTACCCTGGCTGACAAAATGTAAACCTGCTACCGTGCCTCTGCATATCTCACCTGTTGACGGCAGCCCAGCTCTTCTTGAGGCGGTACACAGCGTTGGACTGCAGGGCTGACAGGATGGCTCTCAGAGAGGAGAAGTTCTTCAGCATTCTGCACTCCTACAGAGGGCAGGACCGAACACAATGCCTACATTTAGCCACTTAAGAAACAGTTTTCCTGTTGCTTTCCTAAATATCTAAAAAAATACAAATTAAGCTAAACATGTCTCCAAAGATCTCAACATGTAGATAAATATATGTTCTATGTATACCATCTGGACTTGCTGACCTGTGCTATGGCGATCCACCGCTCTATCACCCTGGCCCTGAGGGTGGGGCTGGTGTGGGGGAGGAGAGGGGAGCTAGGGGCCGTAGACGGACTCGGGGTTGAGGAGGAGACAGAGATCGGAGAAGTTGACGAGGAGCACAGCAGGGAGGTGATGACCCGGTTGGTGACAGCATTGAACTGGGCGATGGTGGCGCGGACGGTGGGCGCCACGTTGCGGCTCTCCTTCTTGTCCCGCTGAGACCAGACACAGCCCAGGCACTGGAATGGGACCACCTTGATGAAGAGGTCCTATAGGAAGGAGGGAAATACACTTTGTAAGCTTTGTCATTCATGCGGAGTGATTGAACAGAAAGGGTTGGGTCATAAAGATGATTAACACTTACAGCGTCCAATTGTGTCAGCTGCTCTGCCACTTCTATGACAGGGAAGTCCATAAAGTCTCCAGTCACCTCCTTCGGTACTTCCTCTCCTGATCCCTCCTCTCCTGACCCCTCCACTTTCTGCTGACAATCACTATTATCTATTGGTGAAGACTGATGCAGACTAATGCGATCTAGGAAGAAAATAAGCAAAATCACAACTTCTAAGACTTCTACTGGTGAGGTAGGATGCAGTTTTTTGCTTGTGAGAGAAAGGGGCAAGCATAAAAACTTGAAACAGCGAGGTACTACCTACATTTGTCCAATATAAACCCAGAGTTTGATTTCTGTTGAAAAACGTTTTTCTACGGTTTGCCTTACTGAATGCTACCAACCTTCTTCCTGGAGCTTCTTGAGCAGCGTCTCAGCTGTTTGTGCGAGGCGACGGAAGGCGAGGCGGTGGCGGAGGTGGAAACAGAGCAGCCTCAGGGAGGGGTGCCGAGGGGGTTCCCTGAAGTCCTCCTTGTGTTCCTCTAGCCAAGTTCTGATCAGGGGCACCAGGGTGCTGGAGGAGGGGGGGTGATTAATATCAAGGGTGTTTTATGGTAAGAAGACATTGTAGAAGTAGTTGAGAGAGTGAAGTTCCTCATACCTCCTTGGGCAGACTGTGTTGTCCAGGTTGGCAATCATATCATCCCTATGGAAATAGAGACATGCAGTACTTAGAAAAAACCTGAATGTTTGCTCAATGGTTACTGCGCATACAAGGGATTTAGGGGTACAAAGCAATGTTTTGACCAACATGGTCTTTGTCAAAGAAATAGTTGGCCCTCTGCTACTCTCCTCCCACACCATGAATCTGACAAGCAAGAGAAGCCCTTTACTAACATATAAACTACAGAGACCTGACCTTCGGCGGAAAGCCCATTGCTGTCAATTACAATCCATGTGCCCTGGGGCTAGCATATGGTGACATCAGTTTCATAAGGAAGCCTGTTGCTACCAGCACTGCAGAAATGAGGATGACTGCTTAACAACCAATTAATCATTATCTCTAGGGTTCTAAATGTCATAGGTCAAAGCAGATAGCATTAAACTCCAGTAAAAGGCTAACTACTGAACTGGTAAAGGGTCTTACTAGTCGATAGCTCAGAAAAGTTCAATACAATATCACAGAATAAGGTTCCCAGATTTTCCAGAAATCCCAGTTAGAGAATTCCTGGATATCGTGAGGGAATAAACAGGAGATGCAGGAATCCTCCAACTATGATATCTGGAAAACCTCAGTTTTATTTTTTATTTATTTTTGCATAAAATATTATGAATAACCTATGAGGCAGCATTTTTAAAAAGGAGTCTTTAGACATTCTTGTTGGACCCGTCATGTGGTAGGTAATTAGGAACCGGTTAGGCAAACTCATAACTGAGTGACTGACGCCTCCCACAACATCACACAAATATGTATGGGGTGAAACTGAATTATTCAAACTAGGAAAGACTTACAACATTAGACTGGTAGTCCTACATCATGCCAGATGCCTTCCAAATATTTTTGAAAGAGGTGCAACCAAAGTGCAGCCTCGGAGATTAGTCAGAGGTTATTAGTCTGATAAGAATTCAGGTCATTTTGTATGGGTCCTATCTAGGCCAAGGACTCCAGGCAAGACTCAAGGGTTTACTTCACAAGATGTCTTTAGTCAACTGTTTTCAATGACTTTTCCTACTTACAAAAACACATGCATGTAAAAATTATCTTAACAGTAAGTGTCTGCTAAATACATGATCATATCACAAAACATTCAGAAGTAACATAGCATCATATAATCTCTGTAACCATCTCACCTCTGGAAGAGCAACAGCACAGTGCCACATACTGAATTACATTTGGGTTAAATGCATGTTGCTCTGAATAACAACAAAAAACAACAACCACCATGAAATCCTATTCTGTGTCTCACCTCTGGAAGAGCAGTTCTATGAGTGTGTTGGTGGTGGTGAAGGTTCTGTAGGTGGACAGAAACACTCTGACATAGTCAGATTCCTGGTGTTCTGAGTCCAGCAGGTGGGTTACCAGGCGCTCCAGGGTCCCCGCTTTCAACCGACGCACCTTCAATCAAATACAAATCCACTTTATTCATTATTAACTTTTTACATTAGCAGTTGTCGCAAAATGCTTGTCTCCCTCTCCCTACATCTTTCCCTTTCTCCGCCTCTCTTGTCCTTTGTCTATCCCCAGTCTGTCCTTCTCCACATCTCTCTCTGATCATTCATTCTCTCAAAGTGCTTTTACCTTCACTGTGTGGTACTGGATGAAGTTGAAAGCCGATGGAGTTGACTGGGACATAGTGAGAGGCTCTGAGGGGTCCTGGGTGGAGGGGCTGGGGAGCACAGGCTCCCTACATAGCGTTATGCCGAACACGGCCCCCTCTTCCACCTCCTCCCCCCACTCCTGCACTGGGTCCTGGTGGGAGACAAAGGCAGTGGAGGTGAGACTTCAATATAATAGTAATTGCACATTAAGGGTTGTTGACATTAGCCAAAAGTGCCATAACACACAGAATTAATCAAAATGGGTTTGCCGGTCCTACTAAATTCACATAGACGTTCAACTTCAACGGCAGTGAAGTGGCCTACATTTTCCTCATGCTCTGTGACACAAACACCACCAGAACAAATGTAGAGATCTTCACATTCAAAGCATTCAGGCAATGAGCAGTTTAAGTGAGAAGGTTAGGCACAGCTACGTCAATAGCACCGTTCCACAGATACTGCTTTCAAACAACATAGAATTCTCAGTTCAATCTATGCAGGTACTGCAGAGGCATCAGTTAGTCTGTCTAGCAGCTGGTATGAGAGCTTTTTAAACATTGATTGCACATCTCACAATGTTAAGGGATCAAATGTAAAACGTGTGGCACATTTTTTAGCTAGACATCCATCTATGCAAATTTAAATGCTGCAGAGGTACCTGTTATTAGACTGCATGCCTGTACAGCAACAGGTATGTGACGTCATTAAATAGATATTATACATTCACAATGTATAAGGACCTAAATGTCAACGTGTGGCATGTTTTCAGCAACAGGGGAATTTCCTATACTGTATGATTATATCCCATCTGACTGGTATGAGAGCACATTATACATTTTGAAATGTATACTTGCTAGTTATAGACCTGTATGTCTAAAATGTGGAACGTTTTTAGCAAGACATGTGCAACATCGTTGCTCCCTCCACTCAAGCTATACTACATCAACTCCCATTCCATCACCCAGAGCAAAGTAAAGATAATATTCAATCTCCATCAAAGAGAACCACAATGGAAATACGTTTAAGTTCTCAACGTTTTTTTAAATGCATTGCATCCATGTGTTGTTCAATTGTGCTATTAAAATGGTCAAATAAATACAATTGCAAAAAAATACCATGCCATTTCCTTCTCTTTTGAAGAAGACGCCGACGTATGGTGTTAAAACCAACCAAACACCATTTCACACAAAGGGTACATCCCAAATGGCAACCTATTCCCTATGGCCAAATGGCAACCTATTCCCTATGGGCCTTGGTCAAAAGTAGTGTACTATATAGTGAATAGGGTGCCATTTGACACACATCCACACTTCCTGACATACAGAAGGAGATCCACATCGCCCACATTAGCCCAACATCCCATAGACTAGACAGAGGTTATACCCTCACCATGTAACCAGAGGATCAGGTTTCAGTTTCACTGATAGGGCAGAGTGTAGAGTGGGTAGGGTGTGGTGCTACCAGCTCTGTAGCCCCTAGACTTTGACCCGACTGGGTAGGTAGACAGAAGACCCTACCCAGACCTGTAGCTTTTAGACAAAGCAGAACTCACTGTATCCATGGGGCCTGCCTACCCATGCACTGGAGAGCACTACAGTACCTCTCAGTATCTCTGAGTTCTGTTCACGTCGGTAACAAAATCGGAGTAACACATTTCAGTAACATCTAGCAGTTCTCAGTCCCTGGAGAGAGCCCATGAATTCCATATAATAACTTCTAGGGTGAAGATTCTAGCTAGTATCCCACTGACACACAATGGAGAATCAAGCCATAAATAGAGGATGAGGAAACAAGGAAGTTTCCACGCGGTCAGACATGTTGGATCTGAGTCATATAGCTGGCAACGTCCAAACTCTCCCTATATCTGTCTCTGGTTGATGCTATTCACAGCCACTAAAAGCCTGTCGATATCCATAGTCTGTCGTAAAGAACATTGACAGGCTCCAAATGACTGTTTTGTTGTCATTATACAACACCTAATGGAGTCTGGCTGGCTGCAGAGGGAACGAGAACAAACGCCACTATTTACTGTGCCCTCCATATCTGTGTCCTCCATATGCCAGACATGCAAGTTTTGTTGATAACTCTCCATGGTACACTGGTCTGGACCAATAGGCACCCTCAATGTTCTGTCCCTGTCTGGTGTGTGAACACATACACACAAATGCACTTTCAAAATAATCAAAAAATTACATAAAAACCAAAATATGAAATCTTGAAGACAATATTGAGTTAAAGTTGTGATTACACTATATGGAAAACAAAATAATATTAGCAGGAAAAATCACAATATGGTCCTATAATAATAATTTTGATTCTTGCTTTGTCAGTAAATGTATTAATTATTTGAAAAATTATGAAGGTTTAATTATTTTAGGCTATTGTTTTTTTAAAATAGTAAAATCTCACAGGATAAAAGGCTGTGTAATTAATTGATTGTATGCGACAAAAGTAGACCAAGTAGTTTAAAAGAACAGAGACATTTCAAAAGAAGTACAGTAAGCAATGAATAAAGGTAAAACTAATACCATTGACAAACGCCATTTCCCCATATTTCCCAGTCGTTTTAGTTGATGAAAGAAGGTAAAGTTTCCAGTAGTTTAGGGAGCCATTTCTTCTGTTTTGCTGCTGGTAGATACTGATATTACAATGAAGTAATCCGTGAGGGACCGAAATAAATTATTGGATGGCCAGTAGCCTAGTTCCGCAAATTACCTGGGATGTCGCTGATCCGACCAAAATAACAATTCTGAATTTCGTATAATAATATAGAGTATATTTTGTATACTGTATCAACTCAAACGACAATAATAGATGAATATACTTCTAAGCAGACTTCAAACTCGATAGCCTAGCCGCTACACAGCCTGTCTGTGTGAGCTTCGCTGTGAGCTGTGCGACAGCCGGTTTCTGTGCAAGTCGCAGTGACTGATTGCACCTGAGCGCGAGAGCAGAGGCTGTACTAGCAGGTGAAGGCAGGGCGGAAATCTCGATACCACGCGCTTTTACGTCAACAGATTTGGTGATAGCAGTGTCACAAACTGACAGTAACAGGCCATGTCATTCACAACTTTCACACTTGTAATGTTTTTTTGATTATTTAGGCAAATTAAAATAATTTAAAACAATGGAATAAACAAACATTTGCACCATCTTTGTAGGTATAAATGATGTCTGATTACTGTAGGCCTACTATAGCCATAAAGGGAACATTTGCGTTTTTCCCTTAAATGCATTAATCCACTTTCTATTCTCTAGGTACAGTATGAGCTTTTTGCTATTAGTGTTTTGGGAATTCTGAGTCTGAGAAAATTCTGAGAGAATTATTCAGGCAAGAACCATGTGCTTCTCAGGTGACTGCTCCTGGTATCTCCTTCATACCTTACTGCCACTATTCTAAAATCCAGTCGGGACAGTTCTCAGGACTGCTCTCAAACCATGGTGTCTGTAGGAGGTATGGCATGGTTGGAAATTCCACAGAAAAACAAGTCTGTTTTGTTCCTATTGAGTCTTCCAAGCCAGTGTCACCTGTTGCTGTCCTTTTCTACTGGCTGGCTGAAAGTTCCAAAATGACTTAGAAGCAGACCATATTTATCATTTGGTGAAGAGAAACATGTAGGGTTTCTGTTGAGCTGAACAGTAGCTCTATAGTCCCAATGTTCTTATAGCCTTGACTTGTGTGAGCCAGAACGAACAGCTCATATAGCAGGATCCTATCTCCTGTTTCTGTAGTGTGAGGCAGCTTAATGTACAAGTACCCCCCCTGGACAGGACACTAGTCTATCGCAGGGCCTTACCACCAACATATCTCCTTTATTCTGATTACCACTCGAGACGCATCGGGTACCGTTTTTACAGTCTTTGGTATGACTCGGCCAGAGATCGACCTCCCAACCTTTCAGTCTCAGGGCGGACAAGTGTACTCATATCTGAATATAAAATTTTCGCTGTAGTCTAATCTACTTTTATCCCTAAATTGTCCCAATGAGAAAGCGCCTTGACCGCCCAATGATAAAGTGTCAACCATCTCTAGCTCAGCAGATGGCGTTTGATCAATGGCGGCTTCTATTATAAACCCCCCTCATTAGCAAACATTGGGTTTCAAAAGGGGAGAATGGGTAACTGTTGCTTAATGAGTTCCCCCCCCCCCTCTCCTCTGAATATCTGAACCATGGCCATCCAATGCCACACTCTGCCAGTCCAGAGGCACAAAGAGAATGAGAGGGGTAGCCGAGGGGGCAGGGTGAATAATTAACGTTAATGAGACACAGTGAATTCACAACAACGCACAACAATTGTCCGATTAGATGACTTCATAACAAATTCATCTCGATTTTGTATAATCGATGACATGAGTAAACTGTCTTTTTGGAACAATATTTTTGTTGGTATGAAATACGGTTTACAACTGTGGGACATGTCCAAATGATAGCCCTTATCAGAAGAGGCATGTTAAAACCAGCATGCTTCAGAAGTGACAGACACTTCCTGGTGGACTTCCTTCCTCCTCAGTGTCAAAATAGCTACTGTGTTCAACAACACAAACTACTGAAGAAAAAGGAAACAAAAGGCAGCAGCCTACATGAGAACAACATCTGCTCTGACGTAAAACCACCGCACACTGAGGTAAATGACAGTTGTTATACAGCACAGTGATGACCCCTCCCTCTTACCATTTACGCAGTAACCTAACCTAGACAGTAAAGCTGGCCCCTATAAATCTCAACCCTAGCTCTACAACTGACGTCACTGGAGATGTCAGGCTCTTATAAATCAATCCTGGTAAGAGGAAGCTTCCAAAAGTAAGGCAACTGGATATTCTGACACAAGAAAAGTGTTTTCATGTCATATTCAGGAGGCTCCCACTCACTGGTTTCACTTGCCAAGTCCCTGTAGGTCTAATACCTGACATTTATATGGTTTTAATGGAGCTACCAAGCTAACTGACTGCTCAAATGTGTATGCACAATAACTGTATAGGGTATCAGTCAGACCAAACCCTTCAGCCTCTACACAGAGACTCAAGCAACTCTTTACCTAACTGGAAGGGGGAAACACCATGCCACCAAATCTAACCTCCTAAATTAATACATTACCATTTGATAGGTACTTTACACAATACTGAGTCAGAGGATTAAAGGTCTGTCTACGCATTGACACTCAATGCAACCCACTCCACTCTCTTTGGCCCTTAGCTATAACGAAAGGGCAAACATCACCTTTTCACCAACTCACCTCAGTGACCTCTGTTTCCAGCAGCTGGAAGCGCCTCAGCCAAAGCCCCGGCTCCATGTCCGTCAGGACGTCCACACGGTGGGTGTGTCGAAGGCACAGCAGTCTCTTCATCCTGCCTACCCGGGCTCTCAGGCCCCTGCCCTCCCCTTCTCCTCCACAGAGAGATAGTGTAGACCGCATCCTCATCCACAGGTAGTAGAGTCATCAAGGTTCTCACCTGACAAGGGGAGAGTAGAGAGAGCCCTTAACCACCACACTATAGTACAACTATGTAGGACAAGTGACAATGAATGAATGATAGGTAGTCTATAGTCTTAGTAGTCTCACTATAGTCTATAGTCTATAGTCTCACTATAGTCTTCTACAGGACAGAATGAAAGTCATGCTTTGTTATGTTACATTCCAATACTTTATTGACAATTGTCTAGGAAATTCAATAATTTTATGTTGCAAGGAAGAGGTTCAATAAAGAAGACAAAAGAGTCATTCAACAGTACAGTACTTTATGGGGATTTCTTAGTGGCATTTAGAGGACTGGATAGCAAATATTTTGGAACATTGACTTCCTGTACATTACCCTAACATATTCATTGGTTCATAGAAGCACAATGATGTCCATTTTCTGACCCAATTCTATGAAAAGGGAATGCTGTCCACCTTTAAGAACAGGAAAAATACAAAAAATAAGTTTAGAAAACTCCTCCAGTCAATCTATGAAACCATGACCAAGTCAATCAAGAAGTCCCTGTCTGTCTACATAATCGCTGCTCTTTCCAGGACCGACAGGCTTTGTTCACTCTAAACCCATATAATCCTCTGTTGACTACACACCTTTGAGGCATTAACATAAGTGACAAAATATTATGGTTACAGTTTTGTCGTCACTTAAGTTGATCTAAATAATGGTCCACAATAGTGTACTGTGTGAACATGAGTGAGGCTGGTCATACACACCAATCTGATTCACTATAGTCTTTTACATGCATCTCAACCCGTCCCTTCACCCAAACGTGTAGACAACACATAGCCTGGTGCTTCTGTAGACAACTTAATGGCAATGAACACACAGAGGAGTTGACTGAAGAACAAACAGACTATATTACCAGGCTAGGAAACACAAATATAAAGTACAGTAACTTAATGCATTTGATTGGTGAGCTTTTCCTTAACCACAGTTTAACAGATCAGCCCAGATTCATCGTTGGAGCCATGATGGATGTACAGTTTCTCTCTGAGTAATGAAAATAACATTCCATACAGGGAAACTGTGTTGAGATGCCATATGATTTGGCAAGACTACAAACAGATCTGAGAACCACCCAGCCTTTTCTTGCTAAGACAGATGAAGTAAATACAAACAGTACAGAAGATATGTTGTGCCAACAAGAAGATGCCAGACAACATGTGTTGTCACAACATGCCCTTTTATAAATGGGGCTTCTTTTACCAGCTTTACAGAGAAATAGGAAAAGGAGGCATAGCATGACTTAGGCTACCTATAATAATAATAATAACACAGCTATTTTTACCCATATAATCCTTTGACTCCACGCCTCCATCTTTGAGTCATTAATAACATAAGTGGTGCCAAAAATAAACACAATCAAATATTTAGAAGTCAAAATGGAATGATCACTCAGTGATTGTTGATTGTACTGATTGGTGCTTAAAGAACTTATGGTTACATTTTGGCTGCCATTTGGGTTGAATTAAATAATGCTCCACAATAATGTATGAACATGAATGACACTACTGGTCATACCAATCTGATTGACTATAATATTTCACATGCATCTCAACCCGTCCCTTCCCCCCAAAAGGTCTAGACAACACATCGCCTGGACCTAGACTTTAAGAGTTCCTTAGCCAACTCTTCATGGCAATGAATGAACACAGGGAGGAGTTGGCTAAAGCAAAAACAGACTCGATTCCCAGGCTAGGAAACACAAATAGAAAGTACAGTAACTTACTGCGTTCGATTGGTAAGCGTCTCCTAAACCGCAGTTTGACAGATCAGCCCAGATTCATCTCTGGAGCCATGATGGTTGTACAGTTTCTCTCTGAGTGATGACAAGAGCATTCCATACAGGGAAACTGTGTTGATGGGGAGCTTGGAGATGGAGAGAGTGGCAATGAATGGTCACTCAGTGATTGTTGATTGTACTGGTTGGCGCTTTAACAGCTAACTATGGAGAGAAAGGGAAAGAGAGGAAGAAGGGCAGGTGGTCCCCTTTTTTCTCTTTCCCTGCTCCCCTCTTCTCCATTGTGTAATACGGTCCTGTATAAGTAATCTGTTGATTACAGATCTGTCAGGTCCAATATCTTTCCGCTTAACTTATCTCTTCATTAAAAGTGAGCGAGCCCCAACTCTCTTTTGTTTTCTTGTTGGCAAACCATCAACACTGGAGAGATGAGCCATGCTACTGGCTCTCTGTGTGCACCGTGCCTGTATTTCTGGCAATTAATATATAAGGAAATACTAGGCCTAAGGCCTACAACTATTAAGATTAAACCGTTTTTGACCTTCAACTATATAGACAATAGTTTGTTTCTTACCTGCGAATATCCCCGGACATTACATGTTTGCATTGTTTTTTAACCAGGGCTGATCGCATGTTTCATTATCATTTCACATGATGGTCATTTCATAAACATTGGTTTGATTAGAAGTCCATCCATACACACTGGCCTCATTGACAGAGTGTGTGGAGTGGAAGGGTAGATCACTTTAGAAAAACACAGGTGTACAATGACTAATTGATTGCCTAGCTAATTATCTTAAAGAGGGAGGGTACCTGTTGGTCTCCCTCTCGCTCTCTCTCAAGTCATCAGGTTGAATAAGGGCATAAGGTAGCGTGCCTTGAATGATGTTCAGACAGGTTGTTAGAACATTCTCTTTAAGAGAATGAAAAATGTAATTTGGGAGATGTGTCTCATTGGCTATGTTCACACAGGCAGCCTAACTCACAAAATATCTGAATTAGGCTGCCTGTGTAAACCTATGAGTTTTATATCCAAAACTAAGATTGAAGGCACGCAAATCAGGAATATTAACGGTATAGGCCTATACATGAAAAGTGAAAATGCTTCCAAACCTTATTCCTTACGATGAATTTGTTTACAGGTATTTTTTAACATTTATGAATGTTATTCAATGAGTTTATATTGGCTATAGCAGTAAAGGCCAAATTCAATATTACATTTGTTTTTGTAATACAGTTACACTTTTAAGAATGAAAGCCTGTTGTATTAGATGAAGTGCCCTTTCATATAGACCACATGGAGAATTCAATAAAACTTCAAAAATGTATTTCACATTCGATCTATTCATTTCATGTGTAGGCTAATGGGTGTGTCTGTGTGTATGGTGTGAGAGTAACCAATGGAAACCTAGCCCAAGCTCTGTATTAGGCCCTTTGAAATGAAGTCAATATTGTTTCCTGTTAGGAGAAAAAAACAACAAGAATTAAAAAAATACACACCCATTATGCCCTGGCCTTTGTTCTGTCTCTCTGCTTGACATTCACCTCTTACCCTCTGTAACTGCATTTAGACACACTGCGTCATAACTTCAGAAACGTCAAACGCCCAATCTAAAGCAAGCACATCCTTCTTTCTTGTTGCGTCTGTGGAAAAAAATGTACTGCTTAAACATTGGTCGCTAAGGCCTGTTACAGCCCTTTGAGTATCAATAATGAAATATCTGATAGAATTGCAGGTGCTGCAAAACTACAAAAACTACTAATTGAAACCTGTTCTCAATAACCAAGCAGGACTAAAGCGATTTCCAAGTATGTTTCTTCTCTGTACTCTTACAGTACACTGTCTGGAACATGTTGTGCACCATGCATGCCAGGCACTCATACTGTCAAACTCACACAACAAAGAACGTTTAATCCCAGTGACTCATTGTGCTGGTTTGAAAAAGCTTTTGTCCCTCACCCCCAGCTGTCTGTCTGTCTGTCTCGTTACATAAGTCACACAGCCAGCATAATGTGAGCGAGCATGGAGAGAAGAAGGAAGAGAGAGGGACGGAGAGGAAGAGAGAGAGGGAAGGAGGGGAAGAGATAGGGAAGGACGGGAAGAGAGATAGAGACAGAGAGATGGAGGGAGGGGAGCGAGATGGAGGGGAGAGAGAGAGACAGAGAGGGGAAAGGAGAGGAAGAGCAAGAGCGAGAAGGAGGGGAAGAGAGAGACAGAAAGAGAGGGGGGAAAGAGTGAGACAGAGAAAGAGGGAGGGAGGAGAGAGAGAGCGAGAGTTCTTGGACTTGCATCTCTGATTCTACGATATGAGGAAAGGTTGTCCCATCAACAAAGTGTTGGGAGGAGATGACAGTGTCATTAGTCATAGTTCAACTCAAGCACTAACAACTGGGTTGTTACACCAAATGAGTGTCTTTTGCATCCCTTTGATATTTTAAGTAGAAATTGTGCATCAATATTGAATTTTAAAAGCCTGTTATATTAAATGAGGTGCCCTTTAGTATAGACCACATGGAGAATTTAATAAATCTGACTAACTAGTGCCAAAATGTCTCTCCGTGCATCCTCTGTGACTTCTAGGAAGATTTTAACTCACTTAACCCCAACATTTCTCCAAGTTTCTCTTGTTTTAATATGGTGAAACTTTAAATAAAAAAATATAAATAAAATTCTCAAAAGAAACATTTAACATCTAATAGTCAAATCATAGTGTAAAAGTAGAGGCCTCCCGAGTGGCGCAGTGCCACTAGAGATCCTGGTTCGAGTCCAGGCTCTGTCACAGCCATCCGCGACCGGGAGTCCCATGGGCGGTGCACAATTGGCCCAGCGTCATCTGGGTTAGGGGATGGTCTGTCCTGCAGGGATGCTCTTGTCCCATTGTGCACTAGTGACTCCTGTGGCGGGCTGGGTGCAATGCACGCTGACATGGTTGCCAGGTGTACAGTGTTTCCTCTGACACATTGGTGCGGCTGGTTTCCGGATTAAGCGGGTATTGTGTCAAGAAGCAATGTGGCTTGGCTGGGTTGTGTTTCTGAGGACACACGGCTCTCGACCTTCGCCTCTCCCGAGTCCGTATGGGAGTTGCAGCGATGGGACGAGACTGTAACTACCAATTGGATACCACGAAAAAGGGCAAAAAAATATATATTAAAAAAATTAAAAAGTAGATGAGCTTTGTAGTAACCTGGTATATTTATGTTTACCAATAGATGGCAAGACGGGTTTTCTTTCCGCATCAGTAGCCGTTTTTTGTCTGCCATATATAACCATGCTTGAGAAAGCCTCAGGTAGCTTACGCCAGCTGCATTCGGGAATGTTATTCGAAGTTACAATTAAATACTAAAATGTACTTATGTGTCCGGTGTCACGAATCTAAGAAGCATTTTACGATACTACATATTTGGCAACGAGGATGACTATGGAGGACTGCTATGAACTTGTTTGCCACGAATTCAACGGAGTGTTTGGCGTGCGACGCTGGATGTGAGACTCAGGTGAGCGGTGGAAGATTTGGAAGGATTGATTCCCTGGATACGGATAGGACAAATTATTGACTGTGTGAGGGGAGAGAGAATCGGAAAAGATGGCTTTGGCAACAATGGGCTCGCTACCACCATTTGATCCTAAAAATCAGGAATGGAAGGTGTACTGTGAAATAATGGACCATAAGCCTCTGATCTCTCTGTTCCATGAACAAAAGCCAGTATCACAAATGGTCTCTTCAAGAGTTCAACGTTGTGCTGTGTGGCCCACGTGTACAGAATCATTTACAAACCAGGTAGATACCATGGGAATGCTGCTGCTCTGAGTAGGTTGCCTGTTCCACAAATCATCGCTCAGGAAGGAGAAAATGACCAAGTCTTGATGATCGATGTGTTGGATGACACACCGGTGAACACAGCACAAATCAGGCAATGGACTTCAAAGGATGTGACGTTATCACAAGTGCATGAATTTATCCTGAAAGGGTGGCCTACTGTGACAGAGCCTCAGATCATGCCTTACTACGCTCGTCGCTTGGCCTTGAGTGTTGGAGATGGGTGTGTTCTGTGGGGTTCAAGAGTAGTAATCCCATCACAAGGGCGGGGTATGCTACTGAAGTTGTTGCACCAATCACATCCAGGTATGTAGGGAATGAAAGACCTAGCAAGGTCATACATCTGGTGGCCAAAGATGGACCAGGATGGGGAAAATGAGGTTACCCTGTGTGCAGATTGTCAGAGTAACAGGAAGTCACCCCCCACCACGCCATTACATCCATGGGAATGGCCGGAACAACCATGGACACGACTACATGTGGACTACGCTGGAACATTCCTAGGGAAAATGTTCCTTGTGCTGATTGATTCTCATTCAAAGTGGCTGGATTTTTACCCCATGAACACGTCAACATTGCACATTACGATTGAGAAGTTCAGTGTCATGAGATTGCTTCAGATGTTGGTTAGCGACAATGCTACTTGTTTTACAAGCACTGAATTCACAAGTTTCATGAAACAAAATGGAATTCAGCATATAATGTTGGCCCCTTCTCACCCATCTTCAAACAGATTAGCAGAACGTGCAGTTCCGACCTTGAAGGAGGGGATGAGGAAGATGCAAGGGGACAGCATTGAAACAAAGGTGTCCAGATTATTGTTTAGCTACAGGATCACTCCTCAAGCTACAACTGGGTTGTCACCTGCAGAAATGCTGACGTCAAGGAGGTTAAGGTCAACCCTGGATCTCATCAGGCCAGACCTGAAAGTGAAAATACAACAAAAGCAATGGAATCAAAAACGGAATCACGACAACAGAGCCACACTCAGAAGTTTCTCACCTGGAGATGTCTACACAAGAAACTATGGGTTTGGTCCTAAATGGATTCCAGCTACAATTGAGGATTGCTCAGGACAAGTATCCTATACTGTGATCATCAGAAGTGGACAAAGACTAAGGAGACGTGGATCAGATCCGAGCTCAAATTCCAGTTTCATCCGTGGACATGGCTCAATGCTTACACAAGCAGGACAGGACATTGGAACGTTCCCCAGAGTTGCAGTTGGACAAACAACCTGAGACCAACAAGTCTCAACTTCCTGAGACCATTCTGGGACGACCTCCTCCTGTGAAGTCTCCACAAAAGGACATTGTTTCACCATCAGGGGGTGAAGTCCTGGTGGCACCAGCTACACCACCTCTGAGACGCTCTATTAGAGATACGTCCGCCAGACTATTTTAGATCGTAAGGGAGATCATGTTCGAGAAAAAAAACGTGATATAAAAATAGCATGTGACTGTGAGAAAATCATTAAATGTTTAAGTTGGGTTATTAGCTTTAAATGGGGGATGTAGTAACCTGGGTTATTTATGTTTACCAAAAGATGGCAGACTCAAGAAGGTGGTTTGCTTTCCGCATCCGTAGCTGTTTTCTATGTCTGCCATGTATAACCGTTCTTTAGAAAGTCTCAGATAGCATACGCCAAGGTCATTAGGGAATGTTATGCTAAGTTACAATTAAATACTAAAACAAACTTATGTGTCCGGTGTCATCAATCTAAGAAGCATTTTAAGATACTGTTATACTCTTTTTGGCCAATTTTGGGGTGTTTTGTGGTGGAAAATTGAGTGGCTCAAGCAATAACACGTCAACCCTGTTACCCAACTTGCATTCAATTGCACCTCCCTGTGATTCACAACAAGCTTCCATTCCCCCTGTCACAAGGGAATGTATGGAATTGAAATTGTCAACCCTGTCACGGTCAACCCTGTTAATTAATAGGCATTTAGTATAGTATTCTTATGTATTTAACCTCTTCAGATGGGAAAATGTGTTTTTATGAAGTTGAAAATGTTCAACTTTATGACAGAATGTACAAATTAGGTGGCCAAGTCACACTTCTCAAAAGGCAACGGATTGGTGGAACGACCCACTTTAGATCAGTAGCGTGAGGTTCCCTGTAGTTCCTCAGAGGTAAGGTGTGTGTCTTTCCCGTAAGCCCACTGATGTTACACAGGATCTCATGTCAAACATGGACAATGGCACTCGTTTGTTAAGTAGTGTAGTGCATTGGATCGTAAGGTGACCCCTTTATTCACAATAGATGGGTTTAGACCATAAAGAGAGAAAAAGTAAAGAACAGAAACAGGTGACCTGCTCTTATGAAACCAAGTGATGCTTTCATACTATTCACAATACTTTTGGTATATAGTGGATGTGTCAATATACTTAATACCGGTAGTTTCATTCAAATACACTATATTGTCAGGGTAAACACTGATTCAATTATTTTCAGTTTCAGAATGTGTTTGGTTTCATATTGTAAAGACATACAGTACAGAATGGCGTGATTGATGTGTAAAGACAGTGGGTCCAAAATTCTAATGAAGCCAGAATATTATTTATATATTTAACCAGGCAAGTCAGTTAAGAACAAATTATTATTTACAATGACGGCCTACCCCGCCCAAACTCGTACAACGCAGGGCCAATTATGCTGCACCCTATGGGACTCCCTATCACAGCCAGATGTGATGCAGCCTGGATTTGAACCAGGGAGTGCAGTGATGCCTCTTGCACTGAGTGCCTTAGACCGCTGCGCCACTCCAGAGACCCAAGTGTGAGTAATAGTGAAGGAAATGTTTTCGTGGGTAGGCTACCATGTTTGGCACGACAATGACCATATGATTTGGCAAGACAGTACAAACAGATCTGAGAACAGCCCCGCTTTTCTTGCTAAAACAGAGGAAGTAAATACAAGCAGTACAAAAGAGAGAGAATATCTGTTGTGCCAACAAGAAGGTGCCGTATAACATTTCTGTTGTACCAACATGGCCTGTTATAAATGGAGTTTCTTTTATCAGCTTTACGGAGAAATATGGAAAGGAAGCATAGCATGACTAATTCAACAGTTTTTTCTATTGTATATTCTACTAAATCAGGGATCATCAACTAGAATCAGCCGCAGGACGATTTTCTCTTGAGTGGATGGTCAGGGGATCGGAATATAATTACAAATAAATTGAGGACCCGTGGGCCGGCAGTTGGGAAACCCTGACAAAATCATTAGCGCAGGAGTGCCGCATTCAGTCTACCCCGAGGTCAAGAGCGACTCACTTTAAATTGATTATGTTTCCTCGCTGTCCAAATTAGCAAAAATCTCTACGGTTACGAATCTGGACAGAGTGAAGAAACTGTAGATGTAGGGCCATTACCATTTCCAAGGCTCGACCTTAAGGTTTGTCCACTTGCCTGGGACAAGTTTAAAAAAAATTGGACAACCAGAATATATAGATTTCAGTAAAAAAATCACAATATCAAACAATTACTCCGATCAGAATTGGATCAGACAGCAGGGTAGTAAATTGCCTATATTCCTATTTGCTATAGCCTATTTCAATAAATGTTATATTTACAAAAAGCAAGAGGACAATGTAGACAGAGCTAAGAGTCTCACCAAAGCAGCGCAAAATATCCGGTCAGAATCGTAATTTTTTTTCTCTTTCTTGAATATCAGATGATCTGGGCCAATAGTCAAAGTCTATTTTTATAGCGGACACACCGGTGTCTTATTGTTATAGAATCCCAAATGTTCTATTTCTTTTCCATTTTATATGAATATGACTTGGCCTAGTACACCATTCTTTCAGCCAAATACATGCTAGGTTTCTCCTGCCGCGCAATTTCATGATCAAACATTGAATTAATCTAAAGGAGTTCTAGGCTATCTCAAATTTTTAAGTTGTTTTTGAATAACCCAAACATGTGGGAGGCCTAAGGTAATAATGAGAGATATAAGATACAATAGAAAGATATAAAAATCTCATGAGAATTTTGAACAAACCTTGACAGTTGACCAATTCATTATAAGACAGAAATTATGCATGCACCGAACGACCAAAAGCCTAATCCTACTAACTGAAATATCATAAAAGCATTGACAAATTAAAGTTATGAAGAGTATTTTCCAAACGATTCTAATGAAGTGTTTAATGTCCTAAAGTTGCAGCTTTCAAATGGGAATAATTATGAAAGTCGGAGTCTATGCTATTCTCATTCTTAGATTTATTTTGAATTACATATATTTTAGGCCACAAGAACTCAAATTGAGCAATACAAAGATGGACAAATATAATGAGGAGTCAAAAGAAAACTTAGGCTTCAGCTGAGGAAAGCTTGTGAAAGAAATGATGCGTAGCTGGCCTAGACCTATTTCCATGTTATTCTAGCAATGTGAAACCTACCTACAACACATACTGGCATATAGTAAGTAGCCTAGATGTGAATCAGTGTGTAGTTATCCAGTTGTGAGGAGAGCAATAATCATACAGCAGTAATCATGCAGGAGTAATCATACAGCAGTAATCATACAGCAGTAATCATACAGCAGTAATCATGCAGCAGTAATCATGCAGCAGTAATCATGCAGCAGTAATCATACAGCAGTAATCATACAGCAGTAATCATACAGCAGTAATCATACAGGAGTAATCATACAGCAGTAATCATGCAGCAGTAATCATACAGGAGTAATCATGCAGCAGTAATCATACAGCAGTAATGATACAGGAGTAATCATACAGGAGTAATAAAGGCCTAGTGCACTAATTTAATCACTAATTGTGATTTATTAGGGGGTGCTGCTGCACCCTCAGCACCCCTAATTCCCATGGATATGTGTACTTCACTCATTTTCAGTCACCCTTTTGGCCTGTGTTACATACCTTTTTTGGGGGGGACAAGTGACTTCAGTAAACAAGTAAAACATCTGTCCTACTTGTCCAAAGGCTAAAAAGGTTCATGTCAAGCCCTGATTTCTACAGTTTCAATATTTAAGTAATTTCAATGCAGATAAAAAATATATATATATTATACAAAAGAAAATGTCCCACGGGCTGTGTGTTTGACACCCCTGCATTAGAGCGATCTTACCTATCCAAAGATTGAGTAATTCTTCAAATCAAGCTTTTTATTGATTTTCATTCCTATTTTGATTACAATTTTATAATATACAAATCAGTGGTGATAGTGGGAAATCAATTATTTTGTGTTGAACTGCTTTGTGATAAAATCAAGTCTTGCATCCATAAAGTAGCTAATGTGATGACTGCAAGGTATGATCTGCCACCACCATGTTCCCCTAGCTACAGTATCATCCCAAATATACATTTACTGTGCATTCCATTAGTTAATAAGGAAATAATTATTTAGCTAACTGAATAATTATATGTGAGGAGTAAGATTTCACTCAAGTCCCCTATGCCATCTAAGCAAAGGTATTTTCACTCAATTCAGGGCACAAATATGACCTATGACCTCACACTAAACACAAACTCATGGCTGCTCTCGTCATAGAAATATAATTACCAAAGCTGACATGCCCATTCTAGCAATTATATTTCTATGGCTCTTGTGACATCTAGCCAGCCTAACTCATCTAGGATCAGAGCTTGCCCTTTTTCTTCTTGGTCCTGGTCTTCCTCTTAGTCTTGGAGTCGATGATGAGCTGAGACTGGTGCTTCAGTATCGCCCTGGTGATAATGTCACCCTCATCGTCCCCGCTCTCCTCCTCTTCTGAAAGAGAGGGAAAAGAGAGAGGGATTGCGAGATAGAGTGTGTCTGTGTGTATGTGTGTGTGCATGCAATTATGCGTCTGATCCCATCTCACCATCATATGGGTCCTGTCTCTGAGCCTCAGGCAGCTTGATGCGGGTGTTGCAATGGGGCAGTTTCCCCTCGATGCTGGCATGGAACTGACACAGACACAAAACCACAGAGAGACAGTTGTTCTCATCATAATAAGATGTCAAAGGGAACATGTTAGTCAAGGAGATCTGTTTATTCAACCATAGGAGTTGGCTATAAAGCACAAAGATCTGGGACCAGGGCTTATGCCTTCAAAATGTAAAGGCATACAACTTGAGACCAGTCAAAGCCAACGTCATTAGAGAATCCCAGACAGACAATGCTACATCATAAGCGCTAACGGTGTACCACTACCCGTACCCTCTGACGCCTGAACAACCCGTAACCTCTGACTCCTGAACACACTGTTCTCAAACACACACCAGGGGGTGACTTCAAGGTGGCTGGCTGGCTGTGACTCGTTAATAATCAAGATCAAACACCTAATGGCCCTATTTCCATCCAGGAACAGATAAGCTATTCAAGCACCAGTGCACAGATTAAAGAACATGGTCTGTATGTAGCATCTAGTCTGGCTGGCGTGGCTGGAGAAAACCTTGGGAGTACAGTAGCAAATGGATGGAAAATAAGCAGATGGTTTCAGGTCATAAAGCTTTACCCTGGCAGGACCTATTTGAGTAGATGCTCCATGTACTGTCTGAAACACCTGTCTGTCTCTACAATACCCAATTCACTGTTGGGAGCAGCAACCCCCGAAAAATAATGAGTGTACACGTGTACTGTCAAATTGCCCTGGTCTAAGGGGCTTTTCCATTCATTCAATTTCTATGCAACAACAGTCAATGTTTAACGAATAAGGAAGAGTCCTATCGCTGATCGTCTCCTCCATCTCCTTCATGATGGCAGCCATGTCCTTCCCCTCTCCCTCCCCCCACCTCTCCTCCTCTTCCTCCATCTCCTTCATGGCGGCGGCCAGGTCCTTCCCCTCTCCCTCCCCTTACCCCCACCTCTCCTCCTCTTCCTCCATCTCCTTCATGATGGCAGCCATGTCCTTCCCCTCTCCCTCCCCTTACCCCCACCTCCTCCCCCTCCTCCTGACCTCCATCTCCTTCATGATGGCAGCCATGTCCTTCCCCTCTCCCTCCCCTTACCCCCACCTCCTCCCCCTCCTCACCTCCTCTTCCTCCATCTCCTTCATGGCGGCGGCCAGGTCCTTCCCCTGGAGCTCCTCCTGCAGTAACAGCAGCTTCTGCTCTGACTGGGACAGCAGCTCCACCACGTACTCCTCTGAGCCGGGGGGCAGCTGGGGCTCCGGGCCCTCACCCTGGAGGAGGGGAGGTGTTTGAGGACACAACTGACATGTTTCTGAGCACCTTCACATTTTTTTTTACAAGGTTTCCCAATGCAACTTGATCTAAAGAATCTGACAGGTCTCAGGTCAGTGTTCATTATATTGTTAATGGGGTCTTCTCTGTACCAGCTTGATGTGCTGCAGTTTGTCAGATAGGTGTTCCACCCCGGCCCGGACCGTGTTCAGGGTACGGGTCAGCCAGTCCAGACGCTCCTTGGCGGCGTCGCGTCTCCCCTGCTCCGCCTGCAAGTGGCGCTTACAGTCCTCCAGCATCTGCTGACCACTGTAGAAGACAGTAAGAAATATCCATCAAAATGACTTTACAGACACACTCAACTCAACACTAGGAGAGGAACCTTTCAGACCAACTTCTGTACCATAACAAGTTGCTTGAATGGTCTTCTCCCACAAGTTCTACCACAATTTACAATCCTCAAGGATCTGTTCTGAGGGTCACTGTTTTAATAAATAATACCTTCCACTGAAGGTGTCAGCATCCGCTTACAACTTCTCTGGTCTGCTACGTTGCTGTGTAATCCCTAACCCTTGACCTCTAACCCCTGCCCACTGACCTAGAGAGCTTGGTCTCCCCGGAGTACTTGATGTCCTGGAAGTGTTGCTGCAGACGGTCCCTGTCCTCCTTCAGCTGTAGCAGGGTTCTCTGGTTCTCCTTCTTCAGATCCTCCAGGTGCTGCTGGGTGTCTCCCTGGGAGATGAACCTCTCCACCACCTCCTGCATAGGAACATGGAGATGGATGAACACACACACACACGTATAAATAGCTGAAAAACACACAACACTTGCATACACACACATGGATACAGTAGGTGCATAAACAAACATGTACCACACACACACTTGCATACAAAGACACACAAACCGCACACAAAACGAAATAATCATATAAAATGACCTCCTCTCCGTACCCGTGTGTCAGTGACCCCCGTGGCCTCCTTGATGCGTCTGAAGGCCTCTTCGAAGGTAGAGATGGCCCTCTCCTCCTCCCCCAGCCCGGTGGCACTGCGCTGGGCGTCGCTACTCAGCTCGTCAGGCTGCAAGGCTGCCCGCTGGGCCTGGAGGGAAGGGGGCAGACATCAGGACATTTACTCTGTAGACTAAGTGGTAATTAAGAAGTGTAGATATATAGCTAAATAGAATGGACACAGCACCTCATGTTATATCCCTTGATATGGGTATACCCAGTGCCGTGTCTAGGCATAAGCGATATAAGCGGACTCTTAGGGCCCTGCGAACACCCCCCCCCACCATGAAAACAACATTTATTTCGATTTGTTTTAGAAAGTCAGTCAGGATCTTAACTTACTGTTAGTTACAATAGTAGAACACACAAGGTGCAATTTTGAAATGTGGTTGTGCATCAGCAGTTTTTCTCTTGTTATGTCAGTCACTGACAGTCACTCAATTAGCCATGTCAGCTAACATGTTTAAGATTGCTCGGTAAGTTGCTATCTAAACCTTGTAGAATTCCTGGCCGAATTACTGACCGAGCACGCAAGCCACCTGCCCAGGGGCCAAAATTAGTAGAATCACATATGTTTTAAAACTGCTAAATGTTCTCTCTGCCCCATGGAAAAACATGTAGAATTGTAGGTCATTAACTTTACAATTTACCAAGAGGGTGGCCACTGAAATGTTTTGCCCGCTAGGTGGGGGAAGCCCCCAACCAAATCTCACATAGGGCCCCCAAAATGCTAGAAATGGCCCTGGGTACACCCAATATGGCAGCCGGTCCAGCCATCATGGAACGTTGACTTGAATAGGAATATCCCTTCTTGTCATTGTTATTCTATGGATGTAAGTGTAAAGTGGTGGGGACCAACCCTTCTCTCCACTCTCTCAGCCTGGGCTTTACGGTCCTCTGCCTCTTTCTTGTAACGGGTGAGGATACACTCTCTGTCCTTCCTCTCCCTGTACATCTGTTCTTCTTGACGCTGCAGCTCTGCCTGAGAGAGAGAGAGAAAGAGAGAGAGAGAGACCGAGAGTCAATTAACTACTGTTTATCGAAAAACAGCAAAGAAAAGCATTCAACTCACAACAAATAGCTGTAAACGCAGACAGCTGGACTTTACATGATGGACACATCAATGACTGTAAGGTGATGCATGATGGGGAGAGGTACGGGACAGTCCTCAGTTACAATAATAATACCCATGCTGGTCACTTTGGCAGTGTCTTTGGAGAGGAGTGTGTGTGTGTGTGCTGGTCACCTTGGCAGCGTCTTTGGAGAGGAGTGTGTGTGTGTGTGCTGGTCACCTTGGCAGCGTCTTTGGAGAGGAGAGTGTGTGTGTGTGTGCTGGTCACCTTGGCAGTGTCTTTGGAGAGGAGTGTGTGTGTGTGTGTGTGCTGGTCACCTTGGCAGTGTCTTTGGAGAGGAGTGTGTGTGTATGTGTGCTGGTCACCTTGGCAGTGTCTTTGGAGAGTGTGTGTGTATGTGTGCTGGTCACCGTGGCAGTGTCTTTGGAGAGTGTGTGTGTATGTGTGCTGGTCACCTTGGCAGTGTCTTTGGAGAGGAGTGTGTATGTGTGCTGGTCACCTTGGCAGTGTTTTTGGAGAGGCGTGTGTATGTGTGCTGGTCACCTTGGCAGTGTCTTTGGAGAGGAGTGTGTATGTATGTGTGCTGGTCACTGTGGCAGTGTCTTTGGAGAGGAGTGTGTGTATGTGTGCTGGTCACCTTGGCAGTGTCTTTGGAAAGGCGTGTGTATGTGTGCTGGTCACCGTGGCAGTGTCTTTGGAGAGGAGTGTGTATGTATGTGTGCTGGTCACCTTGGCAGTGTCTTTGGAAAGGCGTGTGTATGTGTGCTGGTCACCGTGGCAGTGTCTTTGGAGAGGAGTGTGTATGTATGTGTGCTGGTCACCGTGGCAGTGTCTTTGGAGAGGAGTGTGTATGTGTGTGTGCTGGTCACCTTGGCAGTGTCTTTGGAGAGGAGTGTGTATGTATGTGTGCTGGTCACCTTGGCAGTGTCTTTGGAGAGGCGTGTGTGTGTGTGCTGGTCACCTTGGCAGTGTCTTTGGAGAGGAGTGTGTATGTATGTGTGCTGGTCACCTTGGCAGTGTCTTTGGAGAGGTGTGTGTGTGTGTGCTGGTCACCTTGGCAGTGTCTTTGGAGAGGTGTGTGTGTGTGTGCTGGTCACCTTGGCAGTGTCTTTGGAGAGGAGTGTGTATGTATGTGTGCTGGTCACTTTGGCAGTGTCTTTGGAGAGGTGTGTGTGTGTGTGCTGGTCACCTTGGCAGTGTCTTTGGAGAGGAGTGCGTCACTGTTCATGACCTGCAGGTCCTTCAGCTCCTGTCTCTGTCTCAGGATCTCAGCCTCTAGTTTATCCAGCTGGGACTGGAAGGTCAGGCTCTCCTCCTAATTATAATATATTAATATATGCCAATTAGCACATGCCTTTCTCCAAAGCTACTTACGTCAGTGAGTGCATACGTTTCCGTATGGGTTGCCCCAGTGGGAATTGAACCCACGACTTAGCCACTGAGCCACACAGGACAAAGAGCGAGGTAGGGTACTTTATCATCTGTTAGGAAATTAGAGTAGGTCATGGAAAAGGATTCAACTACCCAAAGAGCACATTGGAGAGGAGGCATGGCTTGGTTGCATAAAGTTAAATGTGGGGCGAGTTGGCGAAAGAGCACAAAGAGATCTGGGACCAGGCTAGGACTAACCTGTAGGTGGGCCTTTAGTTTCAGATAGCCCCTCATGATGTGTTCAGCCTCCTGGCACTTCAGCTGGGCTTTCTCCAGACGATTCTCCAGCACCCGCAAGTTCTGGAAGATGACACACCCACACACAGACACACTTATAGACGGTTGATTGATCCTGAGCTGGGCATGCTAAGTTTTTGAAAAGTTTCTTATTGTGGATAAGATTGGCTAGAATCAGAGGGGTGAGGCAGCGTGGAAGGAAAGAGCGTAACCTTTTGGGGATGGTCCTCAGCCGCCTCTCCTTCACTCTGTGGACCAAGGGCAACAAATCAGTCACCTCCACTATATTCACACCACTATATTCACTATTTTGTGTGTGTGTGTGTGTGTGTCTGTCAGTCAATCTGTCAGTTAATCAATCAGTCAGTCAGTCGGTCCTGCACTACATAGAGAATAGAGTTCCATTCCAGTCGCACTGTTTGTCTCTATATAGTACCTTGGCCTCCTCGTTGAGTCTCTCCGTGTCTCTCTCTGGTCCCCTGTTCTCTAGCTTCATACTCTGGTACAGTGTCTTTAGGTCCTCCAGGCGACGACGGTACGTCTGGGTGGTGTGCTTTAGAGCGTTCAGCTTCTTCATCTTGTCACACACCTTCTGGTCCAGCACCTTGAGAGCAGCCTGCTCACCAGGATGCAAAGTAGATCATATTGATTATCCCCAATGGGCAATTTGCATTACAGATGATAGTCAATAATACAGAAAAATACACATACATCAAACAAACATAGCTATGCGTTTGCGATGTCCCCACCTTCCCTGACATGTTTCTGAAGGCAGCTTTCTCCATGCCTCGGCTTTGGAAGGCCTCCTTTATCACCTGCTCGTCCCCCTGGAAGAGAGAAAGAAAACAGTCTGTAACAGGGAAGGACTACCTCAACTTTTCCAATAATAAATGCTCCTTTTCAGTTCCAAAATGTTTTGTTACGACTTACGGTGTGCACTAATGAATATGACCCTTCACTCCAAAGTTCTAACAGGGAAAAACAACCTGGGAAGTACAAGCTGAGCATTGAAACCAAAACATTTGTGATATAATAACCAGTTTTACTTACAGCAAGAGCGTTTGCCAACTTCTTGTGTAGTCTCTTGTTCTCCTGCCTCAGCTGAAGGATAGAATTCCTGTTTTTCTTGATGCTTGACTGAGACATTTCATAGTATGCACTTCTGTCGCCCTCTGTTGGGCAAATTCACAATTTCGTTATTTCAGCATCCTTTGACTGACTTTTGGCCTTCTCTTAGTCTTATTCAAAGAAACAGGGAACTAGCAATTACATAAAAAGTTGAATGCCATTTATATTTTTGTGTCCCAAACTGTTCCCCATTACTCAGGGAATGTTAATGGCTAGGAAGGTAGGCTAAATATCTCAACAAGCATTTTACTATTTCTAGCTAAGCCCATTTTGCTGGCAACATAGCTTACACATCACCTGACCTTGCAAAATGATTGCAACAAAGTAGCTAGTAGTTAACGTTCTAACTTTCATCATAGCTTCATGTGGCCATACATTTCCCAGCGAGAGTAAATTAACCTGTAAGTAACCTCACAGATGGAGGTAACGTTAGCTAAGAATCGTTAGTATAATGTTAGCAAGATAGCGCTAATGCAAAGTCTGAATTTGCTATTCAACATGGCGTTTACACACACAACTAGGCCTAGCTAGTTAACTAGCATAAGTTACCGGTCCTAGCTAGCCTGCTGTAAGTCTTAACCTACCAAGAAGTTGAATTTTCCTCTGCAGTTCTGTTATTTGGTCATGAAGGGGCGGCTTAATGGCCTCGGCGCTGAACGGCATTTTCGGTGTGCACCAATCACAAACTAATAGTTGACTTTAGAAGTAGCTAGCTAGCATTAGATACAAACTGACGCACTTTTAGGTAGTTTTGTCCTTGTATGAGCGGAATTCGCGTGAAAACACCGTCGTTCAGATAGCTTCTCGTTGCCTAGCAACATGTACACTGACTTTCCTATCAGGTCAAGGCTCGAGACCGAACACAAACCTAGAGCAAACCGAGCAACAAAGCAGCACCGACTTGACTTCAGCTCACTTTAATTATGTATTTTTCTAGATACAATAACTTTAAATACAAATTTAGTATATAGTCGTAAAAAAAAAGTGGGGTTATTTACAACACATCCTGCTCCAAAAACACACGTTTACACAATCCTTCTCTTGAAAATGAAATATACAAAAGCTTGCATTTGGGGTTAAGTAAATAGTCCACGGGCCAGCAGGCCAAATTTCACATATTTGTCTACTTTGGGGTGGCAAAGTCTAATGATGTCAGTGGGTTACACGTTGGTATGATACCCATGATTCTGCGGTAGGTAAATGTGTGCATTTTGTGTTTTGACCCCTATGTGGTTCGTTGGGCCCACAGGATTGATGGTATGAAATAATGTTGTATTATCTGGGAACAATCTTTTCAAACGAAGGGAATTTTATATGTTATTAACTTCATAATACAATATATTAAGGTATGAAACAACTGGAATGGTAATGACGTCTCTTTGGTCCCATCTTTCGGGGGTCAAAGGTCATAAATGTATGCATTTTGGGGTATATCAAGACAGAATGGGAAGTATAGAAATATCTAGTTCCGCTATTTGTAACAGTGTTGTTTCAACAATGAGTCAGTCTAGGTAAATCATTTCGAAGAGATGGCAAAAATGTACCAAATACCGTGTTTTTACGATGAGATCCACCCAATAGAATGTTCCATTGTTGTTTGATACAGTCATTTTCAATGAGCATGTGAACGTTCCAACTTGCCTTAAAATGTAATTATCAGCCTGCAAACATTCTATTGCATAGACTCCCATACAACAAGACATATAAAGGTGTGAAAAGCATAGAAAGCTACTCTTTTGGAGTGGGTATCATATATATTTGTTCAACCTTTACCACCCCAAAGTGGACTACGTTTTTCACTGGCCCATGGACTACTTAACAAACCTTCAGTCCCAAAACTAATACTGCATTAGAACATGTTGTTTTCTTTACTTTGGTAAGTTACAGTAAATGTACACTGCAATATGCAGCCATTATACAAAGAGCAACAGCAGCAATACTGAAAAATAATACTATTAACAAACCTGATGCAAAAATTATTTAGCATTTAAGCAAAACATTTTTGTAAATTAATTGTGAGAAAATCTATGTCATTCATTATACATTTGAGAAAACTGACAAAAACTTGGAGAATTCTCATGTAAAACACGTGTTCAAATTGAACACATTATAGTCAGCCACAAAAAAAAAGGTATCAAAGTTTTGTATGTTCAGAGTTTCAAGAGGACTGCAAAAAGTAAAAAAAAGTTAAAGTAAAACAGCCTAGCCAAAGTAAAACAGCCTAGCCAAACAAAAGGCACAACAAAAAGCAACAACAAAAATGATAATAAAACAAGAACAGATTTACATCTCTACAAAAACTAAATATTATAAGCTCTGTCATAGACACCTTCTGTGGGAAACACAACGGAATATGTTGGCTACTCATTCAGACCTCTCTGTTTGTGACGATGGCATCCTTCTGTAGCCATACAGTATCATGATCTTAAGGCACATTCGATACACACAGCACACTGCGCAGGCAAGGCGGCTTGACCTCATCTTTCTCTGTTCTCCTCACACATACACGCACGCACGCACACACACACACACAGCTAGTCTACAGTCTTGGCCTGATCCTCGTTGGACTTCTTCAGAATGGCGAGAAGGTTCTGAGACATGAAGTAGGGTCTCTCTGCAGTTCCGTCATTGCGTTCCAGGTCTTCCACTGGAAAATCAATGAATTGATGAGACAACAATAAGAGAACCAACCATTGTCAACATCTCTTCATGTAAAACAGTATCCTATTCCTAACAACATAAAGGGCCGGTGTCCCAGACACCGTCTAAGCTTCATCCTGTACTGAAAAGCATGCGTTGATGAAAGTGCTTGTATAGTCCAGGACTAAACTTATTAAGTCTGTATCTGGGAAACTGTCCCAAAGTGAATAGAAACTCACCATTGTGTCATTCTCCCACTGTCCTATCGTCATTCAATATGATTACATTTGTCATTTACATGCAAAGAAAACTATGTATTGATCAATACAACAAACTTTAATCAACAGCTGCATCCAACAGAAGCAAACTGAGTGGAATGTATCATATATAAGTGAAATACTACATCAGCTAACATGTTTACAATGTGACACACACTGACAGAAACAGATAGAAAACATTGGCAGAAGGTTGCAAGGTTAGTTTTGATAAAGCACTCAATAGGCAATGTTACTGAAACACCATGCAGCACAGAGATAGGAAGAGAGAGAAAGAGAGACAGACAGAGAGAAAGATCGAGAGAAAGAAGAAAACAAAGGCAAATAGGGTCAGTAAACATTGAACAGGGCTTGCAAGGTCGTATTCATTAGGCCATGCAGCGGAAAACGTTTAAAAACATTTTGCAACGGAAAACAAAAACAAGTTCAGGTACGCCTCATAATAAGGCCGGAATGGAGTAAATAGAATGGCATCAGACACATGGAAACCATGTTTTCGATGTATTTGATACCATTCCACTGATTCCGCTCCAGCTATTACCAAGAGCCCGTCCTCCCCAATTAAGGCGCCACCAACCTCCTGTGGGTAATACGACCCAGATCTGAGAGGTTAAAACGATTGCGTCACAGCAACACAATCACAGCAGTTAAGCTGAAATTCCAAGGCAAGTAGTTTGTGGAATTTCACTACAATACATTGAGTCCAAAAACATGTTCCTGGCTGGAGGGATCATCTATATAATTGATACAGAACTTAATAAGCAAAATTAGTAATTACACACAGATGTGATAAGACATAATAAGCATACTAATTAATAAATACATACTGTACATACACATTGATTCCATTGGAAATCCCATTTTCATATCAAAGGATATCAAAGGATTTACCATTTGGTGTCAGCTGGTATCAATGTAAACATTGTTCATTTTCACCGTTAGTTGAAGTTTTGTTTTGATTGACTGTAAACATTGTAATAGTGAATTCATAGTGCATTCATTACTCATTACTTCATGATATTAAGACAATTAAATATTCATAATAACAATTGTAGTAGTCAGGCACAGGTTCAGCACTCACAAATCTACAGATCCTCACGGTAAAAAACCATCACTGTCTAAAACCAAACCAACACAATAAATGAATAGTCAATAAATAAACATAATATTTTCAAGCTACAGAGATGCACTGGGTTTTTGACCAGCCTTTTACAACCACAGGACCTTGTTAAAACCATCTACCTTTACGTTAAAACAACCCTGTGTGTGAATACAATACATTAGCACTGTGAAAAGTCTTGCATTTAAAAGCTGGTCATACATTTAACTGGTTCAAATCACACAGTCGTTAGCATAGAATGACATATTAGCATAGAATTACATATTACGTCGTTAGTAACAGGTACTGTATACTGGCTCCATACGGCACATGTTATATGAGTAGGGCCAGGGGCATTTCCTGACCTAGTTATGAGGTTTACCAAGCTCCACGTCTCCATGACAACGTAAACTACTACTCCTGGGGTGTAGAAGGAGGGTCTTTAGGCTCCGCCACTTGAGGTTTCTTTTCCTCCGTCTCTTCCTTTTTAGGTTCTGTCGGCTGGTGATCCTTCTCTTCAGGCTTGTCCTCCTTTGATCCCTTTTCTTCCACTCCTGCCTCCTCTTCTGGTCCCTTCTTTTCTGGTCCCTTCTCTTCCTTCTCCTCCTTCACTTCAGATTTCTCCTCTTGTGGTTCTTCCACTTCCTCCTCTTTGATCTTCTCCTTCAGAGGTTGCTCCTCTTCGTTGGCCTGCATGAACACATCTTGGCGTTGTAGTTGTATCTCTCCATCTTGTTCTTTCAGCGGTACTTCCTCCTCCAGGCGAACTTCGTCCATCAGTGTAGGTTCACTTGGGTCAGCGTCTGGCTGTTCCGTACCATCTTTGTTGTCCTCTTCCTCCGCCATTTTGGTTTTGGAGAGAATCTCGTGAAGCTCCAGAGACATGAAGTACGGCCTTTCTGGAGAGCCGTCGTTTCTCTCCAGGTCTTCGCCTTCGTTGTGTGTGTGTTTGATGTGTATTATGGGGTTATGTTTGTTCGGGTTAGTGGAAAAAAAGAACAGAAGCAAAAAGTGTGGAATAAGAAATAGTGAAGTGTGGAAGAAGGAGGGAAGAGACAAAAAGAAGGAAAAGTCAGAAACATGGCAGGCAAAAGAGGAATCTCAGGTAAAAAGAGCATTTCAGATTTGGAAAGTTGTGTGAGTGACTAAAGAGTATATCAATAAAATATTACTCACAGAAGCAGAGGAAGAGTGTGTCCACACACATAGCGTACACACTGAAGAATCCATGGGCAATCAGGTAGGATCCCACCACCACCGTCTAGGAAGAGAGAAACAGGCACACACACAGTGTTGGAATCAATACAAACAACACTTACAGACTCTCTAAGGCAGTATTTCTCAGCCTTGAGTCAGTAGACCGGCCCTGGGATAATGTTGACCAGTTTTAATGTAAGGGTCCTATAGATAAGTATGACCCTTAGCTTACCAATCCCTAGCACAAAAAAACATTGAGAGACATGGATTTAAATAACAGTATAAGAGTTCATTCAGGCCTGTCTCTCACCAGAATGGGAACCCAGTAGTAGTTGAGAGAGGGGGCAGTCTGCTCCACAGCCTTAATCCTCCCAGAGAAGAAGAAGAAAGAACAGATTCCTAGCAAGAGAAGAAGAGATGCATATTATTAGGATATGAGGGCTCACTGAAAAGTATCACAGATGGTGGGAAACTGTACAAGGTGTAAATCAAGTCTCTCTGCTTGTGTTTCTGAGGATCACTTACCCACAATTCCAACGATGAGGAGCTTCCCCAAAAACAATAGGAAGTCAGTCACCTTGTCCAAGACAGCCACCCTGAGAAGCCAACAGAGAAATTAATCAAAAGAGACAGAAAACCAAAGAGATACATACATACTGTCTATATGAATGGAGAAGAGGAGTTGTTAAAGATGCTATTGCTCTTCAGAAAAGGTCCCAGAGACTGGGGTTTGAGAAGGAGTTGTGAAGGGTTTATGGAGGGTTTATGAAGGGCGTCTCAGTAGTCAACAACACTCACCTGATTATATTTCTCATGAGGAGGAAGAAGGCATCTCTGGCTGAGGTACAGAAGCTTTTGCCATATATTGCCACCTAGGGGAAACATGTGGTGTTACATACAGTGTCAATTCACACAGTTCACACTGTTCAATACACACAGTTCACACTGTCTTCAATACACACAGTTCACACTGTCTTCAATACACACAGTTCACACTGTCTTCAATACACACAGTTCACACTGTCTTCAATTCACACAGTTCACACTGTCTTCAATTCACACAGTTCACACAGTCTTCAATACACACAGTTCACACTGTCTTCAATACACACAGTTCACACTGTCTTCAATACACACAGTTCACACTGTCTTCAATTCACACAGTTCACACTGTCTTCAATTCACACAGTTCACACAGTCTTCAATACACACAGTTCACACAGTCTTCAATACACACAGTTCACACAGTCTTCAATACACACAGTTCACACAGTCTTCAATACACACAGTTCACGCAGTCTTCAATTCACACAGTCTTCAATACACACAGTTCACACAGTCTTCAATACACACAGTTCACACAGTCTTCAATACACACAGTTCACACAGTCTTCAATTCACACAGTTCACACAGTCTTCAATACACACAGTTCACGCAGTCTTCAATTCACACAGTCTTCAATACACACAGTTCACACAGTCTTCAATACACACAGTTCACACAGTCTTCAATACACACAGTTCACACAGTCTTCAATACACACAGTTCACGCAGTCTTCAATTCACACAGTCTTCAATACACACAGTTCACACAGTCTTCAATACACACAGTTCACACAGTCTTCAATACACACAGTTCACACAGTCTTCAATACACACAGTTCACACAGTCTTCAATACACACAGTTCACACAGTCTTCAATACACACAGTTCACACAGTCTTCAATACACACAGTTCACACAGTCTTCAATACACACAGTTCACACAGTCTTCAATACACACAGTTCACACAGTCTTCAATACACACAGTTCACACAGTCTTCAATTCACACAGTTCACACAGTCTTCAATACACACAGTTCACACTGTCTTCAATTCACACAGTTCACACTGTCTTCAATTCACACAGTTCACACAGTCTTCAATACACACAGTTCACACAGTCTTCAATACACACAGTTCACACAGTCTTCAATACACACAGTTCACACAGTCTTCAATACACACAGTTCACGCAGTCTTCAATACACACAGTTCACGCAGTCTTCAA
>NW_026601504.1:0-17500 GCF_029448725.1 Salvelinus fontinalis
TATGGGGAAAGAGAGAAGTGGATATGGGGAAAGAGAGATGGATATGGGAAAGAGAGAGGTGGATATGAAAGAGAGAGGTGGATATGGGAAAGAGAGATGGATATGGGGAAAGAGAGGTGGATATGGGGAAAGAGAGAGGTGGATATGGGGAAAGAGAGAGGTGGATATGGGGAAAGAGAGGTGGATATGGGGAAAGAGAGAGGTGGATATGGGTAAGAGAGAGGTAGATATGGGGAAAGAGAGAGGTAGATATGGGGAAAGAGAGAGGTGGATATGGGGAAAGAGAGAGGTGGATATGGGGAAAGAGAGATGGATATGGGGAAAGAGAGAGGTGGATATGGGGAAAGAGAGGTGGATATGGGGAAAGAGAGAGGTGGATATGGGGAAAGAGAGAGGTGGATATGGGGAAAGAGAGGTGGATATGGGGAAAGAGAGAGGTGGATATGGGGAAAGAGAGGTGGATATGGGGAAAGAGAGGTGGATATGGGGAAAGAGAGGTGGATATGGGGAAAGAGAGAGGTGGATATGGGGAAAGAGAGAGGTGGATATGGGGAAAGAGAGAGGTGGATATGGGGAGAGAGGTGGATATGGGGAAGAGAGTGGATATGGGGAAAGAGAGGTGGATATGGGGAAAGAGAGGTGGATATGGGGAAAGAGAGAGGTGGATATGGGGAAAGAGAGATGGATATGGGGAAAGAGAGATGGATATGGGGAAAGAGAGAGGTGGATATGGGGAAAGAGAGAGGTGGATATGGGGAAAGAGAGAGGTGGATATGGGGAAAGAGAGAGGTAGATATGGGGAAAGAGAGGTGGATATGGGAGATGGATATGGGAGAGAGGTGATATGGGGAGAGAGTGGATATGGGAAAGAGAGATGGATATGGGGAAAGAGAGAGGTGGATATGGGGAGAGATGGATATGGGGAAGAGAGTGGATATGGGGAAAGAGAGAGGTGGATATGGGGAAAGAGAGAGGTGGATATGGGGAAAGAGAGATGTGGATATGGGTAAGAGAGAGGTAGATATGGGGAAAGAGAGAGGTAGATATGGGGAAAGAGAGAGGTGGATATGGGGAAAGAGAGAGGTGGATATGGGGAAAGAGAGATGGATATGGGGAAAGAGAGAGGTGGATATGGGGAAAGAGAGAGGTGGATATGGGGAAAGAGAGAGGTGGATATGGGGAAAGAGAGAGGTGGATATGGGGAAAGAGAGGTGGATATGGGGAAAGAGAGAGGTGGATATGGGGAAAGAGAGAGTGGATATGGGGAAAGAGAGAGGTGGATATGGGGAAAGAGAGAGGTGGATATGGGGAAAGAGAGAGGTGGATATGGGGAAAGAGAGAGGTGGATATGGGGAAAGAGAGAGGTGGATATGGGGAAAGAGAGAGGTGGATATGGGGAAAGAGAGAGGTGGATATGGGGAAAGAGAGAGTGGATATGGGGAAAGAGAGAGGTGGATATGGGGAAAGAGAGAGGTGGATATGGGGAAAGAGAGGTGGATATGGGGAAAGAGAGAGGTGGATATGGGGAAAGAGAGAGGTGGATATGGGGAAAGAGAGAGGTGGATATGGGGAAAGAGAGAGGTGGATATGGGGAAAGAGAGAGGTGGATATGGGGAAAGAGAGAGGTGGATATGGGGAAAGAGAGAGGTGGATATGGGAAAGAGAGAGGTAGATATGGGGAAAGAGAGAGGTGGATATGGGGAAAGAGAGAGGTGGATATGGGGAAAGAGAGAGGTGGATATGGGGAAAGAGAGAGTGGATATGGGGAAAGAGAGAGGTGGATATGGGGAAAGAGAGGTGGATATGGGGAAAGAGAGAGGTGGATATGGGGAAAGAGAGAGGTGGATATGGGGAAAGAGAGAGGTGGATATGGGGAAAGAGAGAGGTGGATATGGGGAAAGAGAGAGGTGGATATGGGGAAAGAGAGGTGGATATGGGGAAAGAGAGGTGGATATGGGAAAGAGAGGTGGATATGGGGAAAGAGAGAGGTGGATATGGGGAAAGAGAGGTGGATATGGGGAAAGAGAGAGGTGGATATGGGGAAAGAGAGAGGTGGATATGGGGAAAGAGAGAGGTGGATATGGGGAAAGAGAGAGTGGATATGGGGAAAGAGAGAGGTGGATATGGGGAAAGAGAGAGGTGGATATGGGGAAAGAGAGAGGTGGATATGGGGAAAGAGAGAGGTGGATATGGGTAAGAGAGAGGTAGATATGGGGAAAGAGAGAGGTGGATATGGGGAAAGAGAGAGGTGGATATGGGGAAAGAGAGAGGTGGATATGGGGAAAGAGAGAGGTGGATATGGGGAAAGAGAGAGGTGGATATGGGGAAAGAGAGGTGGATATGGGGAAAGAGAGAGGTGGATATGGGGAAAGAGAGAGGTGGATATGGGGAAAGAGAGAGGTGGATATGGGGAAAGAGAGAGGTGGATATGGGGAAAGAGAGGTGGATATGGGGAAAGAGAGAGGTGGATATGGGGAAAGAGAGGTGGATATGGGGAAAGAGAGAGGTGGATATGGGGAAAGAGAGAGGTGGATATGGGGAAAGAGAGGTGGATATGGGGAAAGAGAGAGGTGGATATGGGGAAAGAGAGAGGTGGATATGGGGAAAGAGAGAGGTGGATATGGGGAAAGAGAGGTGGATATGGGGAAAGAGAGGTGGATATGGGGAAAGAGAGGTGGATATGGGGAAAGAGAGAGGTGGATATGGGGAAAGAGAGAGGTGGATATGGGGAAAGAGAGAGGTGGATATGGGGAAAGAGAGAGGTGGATATGGGGAAAGAGAGAGGTGGATATGGGGAAAGAGAGAGGTGGATATGGGGAAAGAGAGAGGTAGATATGGGGAAAGAGAGAGATGGATATGAAAAGAGAGATGGATATGGGAAAGAGAGAGGTAGATATGGGGAAAGAGAGAAGTGGATATGGGGAAAGAGAGATGGATATGGGAAAGAGAGAGGTGGATATGAAAGAGAGAGGTGGATATGGGAAAGAGAGATGGATATGGGGAAAGAGAGGTGGATATGGGGAAAGAGAGAGGTGGATATGGGGAAAGAGAGAGGTGGATATGGGGAAAGAGAGGTGGATATGGGGAAAGAGAGAGGTGGATATGGGTAAGAGAGAGGTAGATATGGGGAAAGAGAGAGGTAGATATGGGGAAAGAGAGAGGTGGATATGGGGAAAGAGAGAGGTGGATATGGGGAAAGAGAGATGGATATGGGGAAAGAGAGAGGTGGATATGGGGAAAGAGAGGTGGATATGGGGAAAGAGAGAGGTGGATATGGGGAAAGAGAGAGGTGGATATGGGGAAAGAGAGGTGGATATGGGGAAAGAGAGAGGTGGATATGGGGAAAGAGAGGTGGATATGGGGAAAGAGAGGTGGATATGGGGAAAGAGAGGTGGATATGGGGAAAGAGAGAGGTGGATATGGGGAAAGAGAGAGGTGGATATGGGGAAAGAGAGAGGTGGATATGGGAAAGAGAGAGGTGGATATGGGGAAAGAGAGATGGATATGGGGAAAGAGAGGTGGATATGGGGAAAGAGAGGTGGATATGGGGAAAGAGAGAGGTGGATATGGGGAAAGAGAGATGGATATGGGGAAAGAGAGAGGTGGATATGGGGAAAGAGAGAGGTGGATATGGGGAAAGAGAGAGGTAGATATGGGGAAAGAGAGAGGTGGATATGGGGAAAGAGAGAGGTAGATATGGGGAAAGAGAGAGATGGATATGAAAAAGAGAGATGGATATGGGAAAGAGAGAGGTAGATATGGGGAAAGAGAGAAGTGGATATGGGGAAAGAGAGATGGATATGGGAAAGAGAGAGGTGGATATGAAAGAGAGAGGTGGATATGGGAAAGAGAGATGGATATGGGGAAAGAGAGGTGGATATGGGGAAAGAGAGAGGTGGATATGGGGAAAGAGAGAGGTGGATATGGGGAAAGAGAGGTGGATATGGGGAAAGAGAGAGGTGGATATGGGTAAGAGAGAGGTAGATATGGGGAAAGAGAGAGGTAGATATGGGGAAAGAGAGAGGTGGATATGGGGAAAGAGAGAGGTGGATATGGGGAAAGAGAGATGGATATGGGGAAAGAGAGAGGTGGATATGGGGAAAGAGAGGTGGATATGGGGAAAGAGAGAGGTGGATATGGGGAAAGAGAGAGGTGGATATGGGGAAAGAGAGGTGGATATGGGGAAAGAGAGAGGTGGATATGGGGAAAGAGAGGTGGATATGGGGAAAGAGAGGTGGATATGGGGAAAGAGAGGTGGATATGGGGAAAGAGAGAGGTGGATATGGGGAAAGAGAGAGGTGGATATGGGGAAAGAGAGAGGTGGATATGGGAAAGAGAGAGGTGGATATGGGGAAAGAGAGATGGATATGGGGAAAGAGAGGTGGATATGGGGAAAGAGAGGTGGATATGGGGAAAGAGAGAGGTGGATATGGGGAAAGAGAGATGGATATGGGGAAAGAGAGAGGTGGATATGGGGAAAGAGAGAGGTGGATATGGGGAAAGAGAGAGGTGGATATGGGAAAGAGAGAGGTGGATATGGGGAAAGAGAGAGGTAGATATGGGGAAAGAGAGAGGTGGATATGGGGAAAGAGAGAGGTGGATATGGGGAAAGAGAGAGGTGGATATGGGAAAGAGAGAGGTGGATATGGGGAAAGAGAGAGGTGGATATGGGGAAAGAGAGGTGGATATGGGGAAAGAGAGAGGTGGATATGGGGAAAGAGAGAGGTGGATATGGGGAAAGAGAGGTGGATATGGGGAAAGAGAGAGGTGGATATGGGGAAAGAGAGAGGTGGATATGGGGAAAGAGAGAGGTGGATATGGGGAAAGAGAGAGGTGGATATGGGGAAAGAGAGAGGTGGATATGGGGAAAGAGAGGTGGATATGAAAGAGAGAGGTGGATATGGGGAAAGAGAGGTGGATATGGGGAAAGAGAGAGGTGGATATGGGGAAAGAGAGAGATGGATATGGGGAAAGAGAGAGGTGGATATGGGGAAAGAGAGAGATGGATATGGGGAAAGAGAGAGGTGGATATGGGGAAAGAGAGAGGTGGATATGGGGAAAGAGAGAGATGGATATGGGGAAAGAGAGAGGTGGATATGGGGAAAGAGAGAGATGGATATGGGGAAAGAGAGAGGTGGATATGGGGAAAGAGAGAGGTGGATATGGGGAAAGAGAGAGGTGGATATGGGGAAAGAGAGAGGTGGATATGGGGAAAGAGAGAGGTGGATATGGGGAAAGAGAGGTGGAATTGGGGAAAGAGAGATGGATATGGGGAAAGAGAGAGGTGGATATGGGGAAAGAGAGAGGTAGATATGGGGAAAGAGAGAGGTGGATATGGGGAAAGAGAGGTGGATATGGGGAAAGAGAGAGGTGGATATGGGGAAAGAGAGATGGATATGGGGAAAGACAGAGGTGGATATGGGGAAAGAGAGAGGTGGATATGGGGAAAGAGAGAGGTGGATATGGGGAAAGAGAGAGGTGGATATGGGGAAAGAGAGAGGTGGATATGGGGAAAGAGAGGTGGATATGGGGAAAGAGAGAGGTGGATATGGGGAAAGAGAGAGGTGGATATGGGGAAAGAGAGAGGTGGATATGGGGAAAGAGAGAGGTGGATATGGGGAAAGAGAGAGGTGGATATGGGGAAAGAGAGAGGTGGATATGGGGAAAGAGAGAGGTGGATATGGGGAAAGAGAGAGGTGGATATGGGGAAAGAGAGAGGTGGATATGGGGAAAGAGAGAGGTGGATATGGGGAAAGAGAGGTGGATATGGGGAAAGAGAGAGGTGGATATGGGGAAAGAGAGAGGTGGATATGGGGAAAGAGAGAGGTAGGGAGATGGGGAAAGAGAGAGGTGGATATGGGGAAAGAGAGGTGGATATGGGGAAAGAGAGAGGTGGATATGGGGAAAGAGAGAGTGGATATGGGGAAAGAGAGGTGGATATGGGGAAAGAGAGAGGTGGATATGGGGAAAGAGAGAGGTGGATATGGGGAAAGAGAGGTGGATATGGGGAAAGAGAGAGGTGGATATGGGGAAAGAGAGAGGTGGATATGGGGAAAGAGAGGTGGATATGGGGAAAGAGAGAGGTGGATATGGGGAAAGAGAGGTGGATATGGGGAAAGAGAGAGGTGGATATGGGGAAAGAGAGAGGTGGATATGGGGAAAGAGAGAGGTGGATATGGGGAAAGAGAGAGGTGGATATGGGGAAAGAGAGGTGGATATGGGGAAAGAGAGGTGGATATGGGGAAAGAGAGGTGGATATGGGGAAAGAGAGAGGTGGATATGGGGAAAGAGAGAGGTGGATATGGGGAAAGAGAGAGGTGGATATGGGGAAAGAGAGGTGGATATGGGGAAAGAGAGAGGTGGATATGGGGAAAGAGAGAGGTGGATATGGGGAAAGAGAGAGGTGGATATGGGGAAAGAGAGAGTGGATATGGGGAAAGAGAGGTGGATATGGGGAAAGAGAGAGGTGGATATGGGGAAAGAGAGAGGTGGATATGGGGAAAGAGAGAGGTGGATATGGGGAAAGAGAGAGGTAGATATGGGGAAAGAGAGAGGTGGATATGGGAAAGAGAGATGGATATGGGAAAGAGAGAGGTAGATATGGGGAAAGAGAGAAGTGGATATGGGGAAAGAGAGATGGATATGGGAAAGAGAGAGGTGGATATGAAAGAGAGAGGTGGATATGGGAAAGAGAGATGGATATGGGGAAAGAGAGGTGGATATGGGGAAAGAGAGAGGTGGATATGGGGAAAGAGAGAGGTGGATATGGGGAAAGAGAGGTGGATATGGGGAAAGAGAGAGGTGGATATGGGGTAAGAGAGAGGTGGATATGGGGAAAGAGAGAGGTGGATATGGGGAAAGAGAGAGGTGGATATGGGGAAAGAGAGAGGTGGATATGGGGAAAGAGAGAGTGGATATGGGGAAAGAGAGAGGTGGATATGGGGAAAGAGAGGTGGATATGGGGAAAGAGAGAGGTGGATATGGGGAAAGAGAGAGGTGGATATGGGGAAAGAGAGAGGTGGATATGGGGAAAGAGAGAGGTGGATATGGGGAAAGAGAGGTGGATATGGGGAAAGAGAGAGGTGGATATGGGGAAAGAGAGGTGGATATGGGGAAAGAGAGAGGTGGATATGGGGAAAGAGAGAGGTGGATATGGGGAAAGAGAGAGGTGGATATGGGGAAAGAGAGAGGTGGATATGGGGAAAGAGAGAGGTGGATATGGGGAAAGAGAGAGGTGGATATGGGGAAAGAGAGAGTGGATATGGGGAAAGAGAGAGGTGGATATGGGGAAAGAGAGAGTGGATATGGGGAAAGAGAGAGGTGGATATGGGGAAAGAGAGAGGTGGATATGGGGAAAGAGAGAGGTGGATATGGGGAAAGAGAGAGGTGGATATGGGGAAAGAGAGAGGTAGATATGGGGAAAGAGAGAGATGGATATGAAAAAGAGAGATGGATATGGGAAAGAGAGAGGTGGATATGGGGAAAGAGAGAGTGGATATGGGGAAAGAGAGATGGATATGGGAAAGAGAGAGGTGGATATGAAAGAGAGAGGTGGATATGGGAAAGAGAGAGGTGGATATGGGGAAAGAGAGGTGGATATGGGGAAAGAGAGAGGTGGATATGGGGAAAGAGAGAGGTGGATATGGGGAAAGAGAGGTGGATATGGGGAAAGAGAGAGGTGGATATGGGGAAAGAGAGAGGTGGATATGGGGAAAGAGAGAGGTGGATATGGGGAAAGAGAGAGGTGGATATGGGGAAAGAGAGAAGTGGATATGGGGAAAGAGAGAGGTGGATATGGGGAAAGAGAGAGGTGGATATGGGGAAAGAGAGAGGTGGATATGGGGAAAGAGAGAGGTGGATATGGGGAAAGAGAGGTGGATATGGGGAAAGAGAGAGGTGGATATGGGGAAAGAGAGAGTGGATATGGGGAAAGAGAGAGGTGGATATGGGGAAAGAGAGGTGGATATGGGGAAAGAGAGAGGTGGATATGGGGAAAGAGAGAGGTGGATATGGGGAAAGAGAGAGGTGGATATGGGGAAAGAGAGAGGTGGATATGGGGAAAGAGAGAGGTGGATATGGGGAAAGAGAGGTGGATATGGGGAAAGAGAGAGGTGGATATGGGGAAAGAGAGAGGTGGATATGGGGAAAGAGAGAGGTGGATATGGGGAAAGAGAGAGGTGGATATGGGGAAAGAGAGAGGTGGATATGGGGAAAGAGAGAGTGGATATGAAAGAGAGTGGATATGGGGAAAGAGAGAGGTGGATATGGGGAAAGAGAGAGGTGGATATGGGGAAAGAGAGAGGTGGATATGGGGAAAGAGAGAGGTGGATATGGGGAAAGAGAGAGGTGGATATGGGGAAAGAGAGAGGTGGATATGGGGAAAGAGAGAGGTGGATATGGGGAAAGAGAGAGGTGGATATGGGGAAAGAGAGAGGTGGATATGGGGAAAGAGAGAGGTGGATATGGGGAAAGAGAGAGGTGGATATGGGGAAAGAGAGAGGTGGATATGGGGAAAGAGAGAGGTGGATATGGGGAAAGAGAGAGGTGGATATGGGGAAAGAGAGGTGGATATGGGGAAAGAGAGAGGTGGATATGGGGAAAGAGAGAGGTGGATATGGGGAAAGAGAGAGGTGGATATGGGGAAAGAGAGAGGTGGATATGGGGAAAGAGAGGTGGATATGGGGAAAGAGAGAGGTGGATATGGGGAAAGAGAGAGTGGATATGGGGAAAGAGAGAGGTGGATATGGGGAAAGAGAGAGGTGGATATGGGGAAAGAGAGGTGGATATGGGGAAAGAGAGAGGTGGATATGGGGAAAGAGAGGTGGATATGGGGAAAGAGAGGTGGATATGGGGAAAGAGAGAGGTGGATATGGGGAAAGAGAGAGGTGGATATGGGGAAAGAGAGAGGTGGATATGGGGAAAGAGAGAGGTGGATATGGGGAAAGAGAGGTGGATATGGGGAAAGAGAGATGGATATGGGGAAAGAGAGAGGTGGATATGGGGAAAGAGAGAGGTAGATATGGGGAAAGAGAGAGGTGGATATGGGGAAAGAGAGGTGGATATGGGGAAAGAGAGAGGTGGATATGGGAAAGAGAGAGTGGATATGGGGAAAGAGAGAGGTGGATATGGGGAAAGAGAGAGGTGGATATGGGGAAAGAGAGAGGTGGATATGGGGAAAGAGAGGTGGATATGGGGAAAGAGAGAGGTGGATATGGGGAAAGAGAGAGGTGGATATGGGGAAAGAGAGGTGGATATGGGGAAAGAGAGAGGTGGATATGGGGAAAGAGAGGTGGATATGGGGAAAGAGAGGTGGATATGGGGAAAGAGAGAGGTGGATATGGGGAAAGAGAGAGGTGGATATGGGGAAAGAGAGAGTGGATATGGGGAAAGAGAGGTGGATATGGGGAAAGAGAGAGGTGGATATGGGGAAAGAGAGAGGTGGATATGGGAAAGAGAGAGGTGGATATGGGGAAAGAGAGATGGATATGGGGAAAGAGAGGTGGATATGGGGAAAGAGAGAGGTGGATATGGGGAAAGAGAGAGGTGGATATGGGGAAAGAGAGAGGTGGATATGGGGAAAGAGAGAGGTGGATATGGGGAAAGAGAGAGGTGGATATGGGGAAAGAGAGAGGTGGATATGGGGAAAGAGAGAGGTGGATATGGGGAAAGAGAGAGGTGGATATGGGGAAAGAGAGAGGTAGATATGGGGAAAGAGAGAGGTGGATATGGGGAAAGAGAGATGGATATGGGGAAAGAGAGAGGTGGATATGGGGAAAGAGAGAGGTGGATATGGGGAAAGAGAGAGGTGGATATGGGGAAAGAGAGGTGGATATGGGGAAAGAGAGAGGTGGATATGGGGAAAGAGAGAGGTGGATATGGGGAAAGAGAGAGGTGGATATGGGGAAAGAGAGAGGTGGATATGGGGAAAGAGAGGTGGATATGGGGAAAGAGAGAGGTGGATATGGGGAAAGAGAGAGGTGGATATGGGGAAAGAGAGAGGTGGATATGGGGAAAGAGAGGTGGATATGGGGAAAGAGAGAGGTGGATATGGGGAAAGAGAGAGGTGGATATGGGGAAAGAGAGAGGTGGATATGGGGAAAGAGAGGTGGATATGGGGAAAGAGAGAGGTGGATATGGGGAAAGAGAGAGGTGGATATGGGGAAAGAGAGAGGTGGATATGGGGAAAGAGAGAGGTGGATATGGGGAAAGAGAGGTGGATATGGGGAAAGAGAGAGGTGGATATGGGGAAAGAGAGATGGATATGGGGAAAGAGAGAGGTGGATATGGGGAAAGAGAGAGGTAGATATGGGGAAAGAGAGAGGTGGATATGGGGAAAGAGAGGTGGATATGGGGAAAGAGAGAGGTGGATATGGGGAAAGAGAGAGGTGGATATGGGGAAAGAGAGAGTGGATATGGGGAAAGAGAGAGGTGGATATGGGGAAAGAGAGGTGGATATGGGGAAAGAGAGGTGGATATGGGGAAAGAGAGAGGTGGATATGGGGAAAGAGAGAGGTGGATATGGGGAAAGAGAGAGGTGGATATGGGGAAAGAGAGAGGTGGATATGGGGAAAGAGAGGTGGATATGGGGAAAGAGAGAGGTGGATATGGGGAAAGAGAGAGGTGGATATGGGGAAAGAGAGAGGTGGATATGGGGAAAGAGAGAGGTGGATATGGGGAAAGAGAGAGGTGGATATGGGGAAAGAGAGAGGTGGATATGGGGAAAGAGAGAGGTGGATATGGGGAAAGAGAGAGGTGGATATGGGGAAAGAGAGAGGTGGATATGGGGAAAGAGAGAGGTGGATATGGGGAAAGAGAGAGGTGGATATGGGGAAAGAGAGAGGTGGATATGGGGAAAGAGAGAGGTGGATATGGGGAAAGAGAGAGTGGATATGGGGAAAGAGAGAGGTGGATATGGGGAAAGAGAGGTGGATATGGGGAAAGAGAGGTGGATATGGGGAAAGAGAGGTGGATATGGGGAAAGAGAGAGGTGGATATGGGGAAAGAGAGGTGGATATGGGGAAAGAGAGGTGGATATGGGGAAAGAGAGGTGGATATGGGGAAAGAGAGAGGTGGATATGGGGAAAGAGAGAGGTGGATATGGGGAAAGAGAGAGGTGGATATGGGGAAAGAGAGAGGTGGATATGGGGAAAGAGAGATGGATATGGGGAAAGAGAGGTGGATATGGGGAAAGAGAGAGGTGGATATGGGGAAAGAGAGAGGTGGATATGGGGAAAGAGAGAGTGGATATGGGGAAAGAGAGAGGTGGATATGGGGAAAGAGAGAGGTGGATATGGGGAAAGAGAGAGGTGGATATGGGGAAAGAGAGAGGTGGATATGGGGAAAGAGAGAGGTGGATATGGGGAAAGAGAGAGGTGGATATGGGGAAAGAGAGAGAGTGGATATGGGGAAAGAGAAGTGGATATGGGGAAAGAGAGAGGTGGATATGGGGAAAGAGAGAGGTGGATATGGGGAAAGAGAGAGGTGGATATGGGGAAAGAGAGGTGGATATGGGGAAAGAGAGAGGTGGATATGGGGAAAGAGAGAGATGGATATGGGGAAAGAGAGAGGTGGATATGGGGAAAGAGAGAGGTGGATATGGGGAAAGAGAGAGGTGGATATGGGGAAAGAGAGGTGGATATGGGAAAGAGAGAGGTGGATATGGGGAAAGAGAGAGGTGGATATGGGGAAAGAGAGAGGTGGATATGGGGAAAGAGAGAGATGGATATGGGGAAAGAGAGAGGTGGATATGGGGAAAGAGAGGTGGATATGGGGAAAGAGAGAGGTGGATATGGGGAAAGAGAGAGGTGGATATGGGGAAAGAGAGAGATGGATATGGGGAAAGAGAGAAGTGGATATGGGGAAAGAGAGGTGGATATGGGGAAAGAGAGAGATGGATATGGGGAAAGAGAGAGGTGGATATGGGGAAAGAGAGAGGTGGATATGGGGAAAGAGAGAGGTGGATATGGGGAAAGAGAGAGGTGGATATGGGGAAAGAGAGGTGGATATGGGGAAAGAGAGATGGATATGGGGAAAGAGAGAGGTGGATATGGGGAAAGAGAGAGGTGGATATGGGGAAAGAGAGAGGTGGATATGGGGAAAGAGAGGTGGATATGGGGAAAGAGAGAGGTGGATATGGGGAAAGAGAGATGGATATGGGGAAAGAGAGAGGTAGGGAGATGGGGAAAGAGAGAGGTAGGGAGATGGGGAAAGAGAGAGGTGGATATGGGGAAAGAGAGGTGGATATGGGGAAAGAGAGAGGTGGATATGGGGAAAGAGAGAGGTGGATATGGGGAAAGAGAGGTGGATATGGGGAAAGAGAGAGGTGGATATGGGGAAAGAGAGGTGGATATGGGGAAAGAGAGGTGGATATGGGGAAAGAGAGATGGATATGGGGAAAGAGAGAGGTGGATATGGGGAAAGAGAGAGGTGGATATGGGGAAAGAGAGAGGTGGATATGGGGAAAGAGAGAGGTGGATATGGGGAAAGAGAGGTGGATATGGGGAAAGAGAGGTGGATATGGGGAAAGAGAGGTGGATATGGGGAAAGAGAGAGGTGGATATGGGGAAAGAGAGATGGATATGGGGAAAGAGAGAGGTGGATATGGGGAAAGAGAGAGGTGGATATGGGGAAAGAGAGAGGTGGATATGGGGAAAGAGAGAGGTGGATATGGGGAAAGAGAGAGGTGGATATGGGGAAAGAGAGGTGGATATGGGGAAAGAGAGAGGTGGATATGGGGAAAGAGAGATGGATATGGGGAAAGAGAGAGGTGGATATGGGGAAAGAGAGAGGTGGATATGGGGAAAGAGAGAGGTGGATATGGGGAAAGAGAGAGGTGGATATGAAAGAGAGAGGTGGATATGAAAGAGAGAGGTGGATATGGGGAAAGAGAGAAGTGGATAAAAATCCTACAATGTGATTTTCTGGATTTTTTTTTCTCATTTTGTCTGTCATAGTTGAAGTGTACCTATGATGAAAATTACAGGCCTCTCTCATCTTTTTAAGTGGGAGAACTTGCACAATTGGTGGCTGACTAAATACTTTTTTGCCCCACTGTATGGGTTGTATTTACAATGTTGTTTGTTCTTCACTGGTTGACCTTTTCTTGTGATAACAGGTTAACCAGTAGAAATGGGAGTTTATCAACATCGGGTTTGTTTTAGAATTCTTTGTTGATCTGTGTGATCTGAGGGAAATACGTGTCTCTAATATGGCCATACATTTGGCAGGAGGTTAGGAAGTGCAGCTCAGTTTCCACCTCATTTTGTGAGCAGTGAGCACATAGCCTGTCTTCTCTTGAGAGCCATGTCTGCCTACGGCGGCCTTTCTCAATAGTGAGGCTATGCTCACTGAGTCTGTACATAGTCAAAGCTTTGTACAAAGTTTGGGTCAGTCACAGTGGTCAGGTATTCTGCCACTGTGTACTCTCTGTTAAGGGCCAATTAGCATTCTAGTTTTCTCTGTTTTTTTGTTAATTCTTTCCAATGTGTCAAGTAATTATCTTTTTGTTTTCTCATGATTTGGTTGGTTCTAATTGTGTTGCTGTCCTGGGGCTCTGGGGGCTGTTTGTGAACAGAGATCCAGGATCTCGCTTATGCATCACCACTATTTACACACACACACACACACACACACACACACACACACACACACACACACACACACACACACACACACACACACACACACACACACACACACACACACACACACACACACACACACACACACACACACTAACACACACTAACACACACACACACACACACTAACACACACTAACACACACTAACACACACACACTAACACACACACTAACACACACACACTAACACACACACACTAACACACACACTAACACACACACACTAACACACACACTAACACACACACTAACACACACACACTAACACACACACACTAACACACACACACTAACACACACACTAACACACACACTAACACACTAACACACACACACACACACACACACTAACACACACACACACACACACACACACACACACACACACACACACACACACACACACACACACACACACACACACACACACACACACACACACACACACACACACACACACACACACACACACACATTTAGAACATTCTGGTCTAGTTCTCTACAGAGCAACACAGAGAGAGGGAGGTGTTTAAATTTAATTGATGTTGAAACGGAACAGCTGAGACCTGCATTACCCTCAAAGACCCTCATCTCTGTCATCTCTCTCATCTCTGTCGTCTCTGTCATCTCTCATCTCTCTCATCTCTGTCATCTCTCTCATCTCTCCCATCTCTCTCATCTCTGTCACCTCTCTCATTTCTCTCAGCTCCCGTGGCCCCTCATCTCTGTCCTCTCTCTCATCTCTCTCATCTCTCTCATCTCTCTCATCTCTGTCACCTCTGTCATCTCTCTCATCTCTGTCATCTCTGTCATCTCTCCCATCTCTCTCATCTCTGTAAATCTCTCTCATCTCTCTCATCTCTCATCTCCCTCATCTCTGTCATCTCTCTCATCTCTGTCTTCTCTCTCATCTCTGTCATTTCTCTGTCATCTCTCTGAGCTCCATCTTTGCAGGTCAGCTCCTCAGGGACCCATCTCTGGAGGTTAGCTCCTCAGGGACCCGTCTCTGGAGGTCAGCTCCTCAGGGACCCATCTCTGGAGGTTAGCTCCTCAGGGACCCATCTCTGGAGGTTAGCTCCTCAGGGACCCATCTCTGGAGGTTAGCTCCTCAGGGACCCGTTTCTGGAGGTTAGCTCCTCAGCTCCATCTCTGGAGGTTAGCTCCTCAGGGACCCATCTCTGAAGGTTAGCTCCTCAGGGACCCATCTCTGGAGGTTAGCTCCTCAGGGACCCATCTCTGGAGGTTAGCTCCTCAGGGACCCGTCTCTGGAGGTTAGCTCCTCAGGGACCCGTCTCTGGAGGTTAGCTCCTCAGGGACCCGTCTCTGGAGGTTAGCTCCTCAGGGACCCATCTCTGGAGGTTAGCTCCTCAGGGACCCGTCTCTGGAGGTTAGCTCCTCAGGGACCCATCTCTGGAGGTTACCTCCTCAGCTCCATCTCTGGAGGTTAGCTCCTCAGGGACCCATCTCTGGAGGTCAGCTCCTCAGTTCCATCTCTGGAGGTTAGCTCCTCAGGGACCCATCTCTGGAGGTTAGCTCCTCAGGGACCCGTCTCTGGAGGTTAGCTCCTCAGTTTCATCTCTGGAGGTTAGCTCCTCAGGGACCCGTCTCTGGAGGTTAGCTCCTCAGGGACCCGTCTCTGGAGGTTAGCTCCTCAGGGACCCGTCTCTGGAGGTTAGCTCCTCAGGGACCCGTCTCTGGAGGTTAGCTCCTCAGGGACCCGTCTCTGGAGGTTAGCTCCTCAGGGACCCATCTCTGGAGGTTAGCTCCTCAGTTCCATCTCTGGAGGTTAGCTCCTCAGGGACCCGTCTCTGGAGGTTAGCTCCTCAGGGACCCGTCTCTGGAGGTTAGCTCCTCAGGGACCCATCTCTGGAGGTTAGCTCCTCAGGGACCCATCTCTGGAGGTTAGCTCCTCAGTTCCATCTCTGGAGGTTAGCTCCTCAGGGACCTATCTCTGGAGGTTAGCTCCTCAGGGACCCGTCTCTGGAGGTTAGCTCCTCAGGGACCCGTCTCTGGAGGTTAGCTCCTCAGGAACCCATCTCTGGAGGTTAGCTCCTCAGGGACCCATCTCTGGAGGTTAGCTCCTCAGGGACCCGTCTCTGGAGGTTAGCTCCTCAGGGACCCGTCTCTGGAGGTTAGCTCTGAGCACCTGTAATCACATATACTGTTGTTGTACAGCCTGCTCCTAGGCCACACACACACACACACACACACACACACACACACACACACACACACACACACACACACACACACACCACACACACACCACACACCACACACACACACCACACACCACACTCCACACTCCACACTCCACACACCACACACCACACACCACACACACACACACACACACACACACACACACACACACACACACACACACACACCACACCACACACACACACACACACACACACACACACACACACACACACACACACACACCACACACTATGGCAGCATCCCTGTCTCTCTTTCTGCTGAAATCCTATACTATCATTTCACACCCTTCCTGATTCATTCCCTCCCTTCTTCTCTCCATCTTTCTCCTGCCCCCTTCTCTCTTCATCTCTCTTCATCTATCTCTCTATCTCTCTCTTCTCCTTCCCCCTCCCTCCCCTTTGTCTTTCCCTCTCTCTCTTCATCTACCTCTCTATCTCTCTTCTCCTTCCCCCTCCCTCCCCTTTGTCTTTCCCTCTCTCTCTTCATCTATCTCTCTATCGCTCTCTTCTCCTTCCCCCTCCCTCCCCTTTTCTTTCCCTCTCTCTCTTTCTCCCCTCCCTCTCTCTACCCCTCTGCCTCTCTCCCCTCCCTCTCTCTACCCCTGCCTCTCTCCCCTCCCTCTATCTCCCCCCTGGCTCTCTCCCCTCCCTCTCTCTACCCCTGCCTCTCTCCCCTCCCTCTCTCTACCCCCTGCCTCTCTCCCCTCCCTCTCTCCCCCCTGCCTCTCTCCCCTCCCTCTCTCCCCCCTGCCTCTTCCTCCCTCTCTCCCCCCTGCCTCTTCCTCCCTCTCTCTCCCCCTGCCTCTCTCCCCTCCCTCTCTCTCCCCCCCGCCTCTCTCCCCTCCCTCTCTCTCCCCTCCTGCCTCTCTCCCCTCCCCCTCTCTCCCCCCCTGCCTCTCTCCCCTCCCTCCCTCTACCCCCTGCCTCTCCCCCATCCCTCTCTCTCCCCCCTGCCTCTCTCCCCTCCCTCTCTCCCCCCTGCCTCTTCCTCCCTCTCTCCCCCCTGCCTCTTCCTCCCTCTCTCTCCCCTCCTGCCTCTCTCCCCTCCCCCTCTCTCCCCCCTGCCTCTTCCTCCCTCTCTCTCCCCCAGCCTCTTCCTCCCTCTCTCTCCCCTCCTGCCTCTCTCCCCTCCCCCTCTCTCCCCCCTGCCTCTCTCCCCTCCCTCCCTCTACCCCCTGCCTCTCCCCCATCCCTCTCTCTCCCCCTCTGACTCCCAGGGGAGTAGATGTGTCAGGGGGAACCAGTGTTTCTGGAGATAATGTTTCCCTTCTGTCTAGATACACCATCACCTCAGGCACCAGGGTACTGCAAACACGCATGCACAAATCAAAAACAAATGTTATACTCAATTTCATATGTGTACTGTTTGACCCTGTATATGATATGTGTACTATTTGACCCTGTATATAATATGTGTACTATTTGACCCTGTATATGATATGTGTACTATTTGACCCTGTATATGATATGTGTACTATTTGACCCTGTATATGATATGTGTACTATTTGACCCTGTATATGATATGTGTACTATTTGACCCTGTATATGATATGTGTACTATTTGACCCTGTATATGATATGTGTACTATTTGACCCTGTATATGATATGTGTACTGTTTGACCCTGTATATG
>NW_026601504.1:22500-40000 GCF_029448725.1 Salvelinus fontinalis
CCTTACCCTTAACCTAACCCTAACCCTACCCTTACCCTTACCCTTAACCTAACCCTAACCCTACCCTTAACCACAATAACCTTAATCTAACCCTAACCCTACCCTTACCTTTAACCTAACCCTAACGCTACCCTTAACACTATCCCAAACCTTAACCACAAACCCTAACCCTAACCCTAACCCTACCCTAACCCTATCCCAAAACTTAACCACAATACCCTTAACCTAACCTAACCCTAACCCCACCCTTACCCTTAACCACAATACCCTTAACCTAACCTAACCCTAACCCCACCCTTACCCTTAACCACAATACCCTTAACCTAACCCTAACGCTACCCTTAACACTATCCCAAACCTTAACCACGAACCATAACCCTAACCCTAACCCTTAACCCTACCCTTAACCCTTTCCCAAACCTTAACCACAAACCCTTAACCTAACCCTTACCTTAACCATATACCAAACCTTAACAAAAAAAACTTAACTTCTTATGGCTGCAGGGGCAGTATTGAGTATCTTGGATGAAAGGTGCATAGAAGTGCCCAGAGTAAACGACCTGCTCCTCAGTTATAGTTGCTACTATATGCATATTATTATTAGTATTGGATAGAAAACAGTCTGAAGTTTCTAAACTGTTTGAATTATGTTTGTGAGTATAACAGAACTCATGTGGCGGGCAAAAACCTGAGAAAAAATCCAAACAGGAAGTGGAAATTCTGAGGCTGGTCTATTTTCAACCAAGCTCCCATTGAAATCCCAGCGAGATATGGATGAGTCAACAGTCAGTAGAACTTTGTCTGATGACTCTACTGTGAAGGGGGGCCGGATGAGAGGAGAATTAGTCACCACTGACATGAGGTGACCATGCTTTCACCATGCGCCTTCACATGAGGAGGACCTCCGTTCCACCGCTCATCTGAAGTCAATGTAATTCTCCGGTTGGAACGTTATTCAAGATGTATATTAACAACATTCTAAAGATTGATTCAAACCTCGTTTAACATGTTTCTACTGACTGTTACGGAACTTTTGGACATTACGTCACGTTTTAGTGAACGCGCTTTGTGACTTCGGAATTGTTTACCAAACGCGCTAACCAAAGTAACTAATTGGACATAAATAACGGACATGATCAAACAAATCAAGCATTTATTGTGGACCTGGGATTCCTGGGAGTTCATTCTGATGAAGATCATCAAAGGTAAGGGAATATTTATCATGTATTTTCTGGTTTCTGTAGACCCCAAACTTGGCAGCTAATTTGGCTATTGTTCTGAGCTCCGTCTAAGATTATTGCATGGTTTTTTCCCCCGTATTTAAAAAAAAAATCTGACACAGCGGTTGCATTAAGGAGAGGTATATCTGTAATTCCATGTGTATAACTTGTATTATCATCTACATTTATGATGAGTATTTCTGTTGAATAGATGTGGCTGGTTGTTTTTGGATGTGGCTGAAACATCACTGGATGTTTTTGGAACTAGTGAACGTAACACGCCAATTTAAACTCAGATTTTTTATATAAATATTAACTTTATCAAACAAAACAAACATGTATTGTGTAACATGACGTCCTATGAGTGTCATCTGATGAAGATCATCAAAGGTTAGTGATTAATTTTATCTCTATTTCTGCTTTTTGTGACTGCTGTCTTTGGCTGGAAAAATGGCTGTGTTTATTCTGTGGCTTGATGGTGAATTTAATCAAACGGTGACCTAACATAATCATTTGTGGTGCTTTCGCTGAAAAGCATATTTGATAATCGGACACTTTGGTGGGATTAACAACAAGATTACCTTTAAAATGGTATAAGACACATGAATGTCTGAGGAATTTTAATTATGAGATTTCTGTTGTTTTGAATTTGGCGCTGCACTGCACTTGGACTGGCTGTTGTCATATCATCCCGTTACCGGGATCACTACAGTATTACAGTTAAGATATATACTACAGTACTACAGTTAAGATACATACTACAGTATTACAGTTAAGATATATACTACAGTACTACAGTTAAGATACATACTACAGTATTACAGATACGATATATACTACAGTACTACAGACACATACACAGAGAGACACCGTGTGACATCAGTGAGACATAGGTGGGGTTTTATTAGCCAACTAATGTGTGTGTGTGTGTGTGTGTGTGTGTGTGTGTGTGTGTGTGTGTGTGTGTGTGTGTGTGTGTGTGTGTGTGTGTGTGTGTGTGTGTGTGTGTGTGTGTGTGTGTGTGTGTGTGTGTGTGTGTGTGTGTGTGTAGAGACAGGTGCCAGTCTGTTTATATCAGCTCCATTCATCTCACACAGGAGACTGCTGCTGACACTCTGAAACTAGACAGAGGTCAAGAGAGGTCTGTGAGAGTGTGTGAGCTGTATATTAACTGAGGCGCTGCTGTATGGGGAGGTAATTGTATTGGATACAGGGATAATTGGCGAGCAAATTTGGTCTGGAATTAAAACACACACGCACGCACGCACGCACGCACGCACGCACGCACGCACACACACACACACACACACACACACACACACACACACACACACACACACACACTTAACGATATTCTTCATCCTCCTCTGACGAGGAGTAAGAAATGTCGGACCAAGATGCAGCGTGGTGAGTAATCATATTTATTTACAATACTTGAAACAAACAAACAAAATAACGAATAAACTAACGAACACGAAACAGTCCCGTATGGTGAACAAACACAGAAACAGGAACAATCCCCCACAACCCACAATACAAAACAGGCTACCTAAATATGGTTCCCAATCAGAGACAACGACAAACACCTGCCTCTGATTGAGAACCATATCAGGCCAAACACATAAAAAAATAGACAAACCAGACAAACAACATAGAATGGTCACTCAGATCACACCCTGACCAAACAAAACATAGAAACATACACAGCAAACTATGGTCTGGGCGTGACACCGACACACACACACACACACACACACACACACACACACACACACACACACACACACACACACACACACACACACACACACACACACACACACACACACACACACACACACACACACACACACACACACACACACACACACACTACACTCATACAGAAATTTAATTTAATTGAAATTGCGAGAGAGAGAGAGACGAGAGAAAGAGAGAGAGAGTTGGAAATGAATAGTGAACTTTGAATTAGCCCATACAGTCCTATATTAATCAGTCAGCCCTTACAGAAACATTAGGATTCAATTAAAAGATCCCAAATACTCTCAGACAGAATAAGAGGTACATTAAAACGACACTAATATACTAATACAGTCAGAGCACCACCGCCTTATTGGAAGCCTTGTCTTGAAGAGTGCGCGCGCGCGCGTGTGTGTGTGTGTGTGTGTGTGTGTGTGTGTGTGTGTGTGTGTGTGTGTGTGTGTGTGTGTGTGTGTGTGTGTGTGTGTGTGTGTGTGTGTGTGTGTGTGTGTGTGTGTGTGTGTGTAGACCCTGGTGTTGAAGACCATTTCCCCCCCCCCACATAAATACTTTAAAGTTCCACTTAAAACAACTCATATATCATGAGTGAATATCCATGTTGTAAAAGACTGGAGAGATAAAGAGGTGAGGGAGGAGGGAGGGAGGGGGAGAGACAGGTTAGAGGAGAGGCAGAGGAGAGGAGAGACAGGTTAGAGGAGGGAGAGACAGGTTAGAGGAGAGGCAGAGGAGAGGAGAGACAGGTTAGAGTAGGGAGAGACAGGTTAGAGGAGGGAGAGACAGGTTAGAGGAGAGAGAGAGGAGAGGAGAGACAGGTTAGAGTAGGGAGAGACAGGTTAGAGGAGGGAGAGACAGGTTAGAGGAAAGGAGAGACAGGTTAGAGAAGAGGAGAGACAGGTTAGAGAAGAGGAGAGACAGGTTAGAGGAGGGAGAGACAGGTTAGAGGAGGGAGAGACAGGTTAGAGGAGGGAGAGACAGGTTAGAGGAAAGGAGAGACAGGTTAGAGAAGAGGAGAGACAGGTTAGAGAAGAGGAGAGACAAGTTAGAGGAGGGAGAGACAGGTTAGAGGAGGGAGAGACAGGTTAGAGGAGGGAGAGACGGGTTAGAGGAGGGAGAGACAGGTTAGAGGAGGGAGAGACAGGTAGAGGAGGGAGAGACAGGTTAGAGGAGAGAGAGACAGGTTAGAGGATGGAGAGACAGGTTAGAGGAGAGAGAGACAGGTTAGAGGAGGGAGAGACAGGTTAAAGGAGGGAGAGACGGGTTAGAGGAGAAACAGGTTAGAGGAGAGGAGAGAGGGAGGAGGGAGGGAGGGAGGGAGGGAGGGAGAGACAGGTTAGAGGTGAGACAGGTTAGGGGAGGGAGAGACAGGTTAGAGGAGGGAGAGATGGGTTAGAGGTGAGACAGGTTAGAGGAGAGAGAGACAGGATAGATGAAAGGAGAGACAGGTTATAGGAGTGAGAGACAGGTTGGAGGAGGGAGAGACAGGTTAGAGGAGAGGAGAGACAGGTTAGAGGAGGGAGAGACAGGTTAGAGGAGGGAGAGACAGGTTAGAGAAGAGGAGAGACAGGTTAGAGAAGAGGAGAGACAGGTTAGAGGAGAGGAGAGACAGGTTATAGGAGAGGAGAGACAGGTTAGAGGAGGGGGAGACAGGTTAGAGGAGAGGAGAGACAGGTTAGAGGAGAGACAGGTTAGAGGAGGGAGAGACAGGTTAGAGGAGTGAGAGACAGGTTAGAGGAGGGAGAGACGAGTTAGAGGAGGGGGAGACAGGTTAGAGGAGAGGAAAGACAGGTAGAGGAGGGAGAGATGGGTTAGAGGAGAGACAGGTTAGAGGTGAGATAGGTTAGAGGAGAGAGAGACGGGATAGATGAGAGGAGAGACAGGTTAGAGGAGGGAGAGACAGGTTAGAGGAGAGGAGAGACAGGTTATAGGAGTGAGAGACAGGTTGGAGGAGGGAGAGACAGGTTAGAGGAGAGGAGAGACAGGTTAGAGGAGGGAGAGACCGGTTAGAGGAGAGAGAGATGGGATAGATGAGAGGAGAGACAGGTTAGAGGAGGGAGAGACAGGTTAGAGGAGAGGAGAGACAGGTTATAGGAGTGAGAGACAGGTTGGAGGAGGGAGAGACAGGTTAGAGGAGAGGAGAGACAGGTTAGAGGAGGGAGAGACAGGTTAGAGGAGAGAGAGACAGATTAGAGGAGGGAGAGACAGGTTAGAGGAGAGGAGAGACAGGTTATAGGAGTGAGAGACAGGTTGGAGGAGGGAGAGACAGGTTAGAGGAGAGGAGAGACAGGTTAAAGGAGGGAGAGACGGGTTAGAGGAGAGACAGGTTAGAGGAGGGAGAGACAGGTTAGAGGAGGGAGAGACAGGTTAGAGGAGGGAGAGACAGGTTAGATAATGGAGAGACAGGTTAGAGGAGAGAGAGACAGGTCAGAGGAGGGAGAGACAGGTTAGAGGAGAGACAGGTTAGAGGAGAGGAGAGAGGGAGGAGGGAGGGAGGGAGGGGGAGAGACAGGTTAGAGGTGAGACAGGTTAGGGGAGGGAGAGACAGGTTAGAGGAGGGAGAGATGGGTTAGAGGAGAGACAGGTTAGAGGTGAGACAGGTTAGAGGAGAGAGAGACAGGATAGATGAGAGGAGAGACAGGTTGGATGAGGGAGAGACAGGTTAGAGGAGAGGAGAGACAGGTTAGAGGAGGGAGAGACAGGTTAGAGGAGAGAGAGACAGGTTAGAGGAGGGAGAGACAGGTTAGAGGAGAGAGAGACGGGTTAGAGGAGGGAGAGACAGGTTAGAGGAGAGACAGGTTAGAGGAGAGGAGAAGCCATTTGGCCACTCCAGGTGTGTGTGTGTGTGTGTGGCGAGAAGATTGCCTAGATGTGTGTTGAGGAGGAGGTCTACTTTAGGTGGATTTATCGAGCCAATTAAAGGTAAGGTCACCCCCTAGTACATCTTTAATATTAATGCTCCGTTTGTCGGCCAACTTGGTACCTAGATCTCCCTTCGGCGATGTGATACGGCCTTTATGAGTAGCTGGATGGAATCAGGTAAGGGTTTCTATCAAAAGATATTGCCTATTTGGCCTGAGGGGATGTTTTTTTTCCGTGGACCTAATAATATATAATTTCTTGGCAAAAATGCTTTGCTTTGTCATTTACTCATTTAATTTCCAGATCGTTTTCCCGTTTTCCCGTTTTCCCGGTTTGGGGGCGCCGTTCACCACGTTCTGCTGAGTTTTGAAAGCCCCTTTAGTCCCCCTCCTGCCTGCAACTGCGCCCAATCAAAATAAAGGGACTCGCTGTTAAACAGGAGCCTCATCCAATCACAGTTGATCTGGGCGGGGCAGACGGCTGGTGAATGGAACTTTTAGTTTAGTCTGTTTTCAGCCTGAGAAGAGACCTGGGCGCAGACTGGCAGAGGATCTGTACCGGGGAAAAAACGGACTCTTACCATTCGAGAAAGTCTATTTTTTATTGTCTAAAATTCGTATTTTTTTCCTAAACAGGTATTTCAGTTGAAAAGACCGTGGTCCGGTTCCCGTCTAGCGGACGGAGGCAGGTGTTCGGTTCGCGCCGCTCGAGATGTTCTGAAAGGAGCGCGAGACACCCGCTCTCCAATCGTCGCTTTGCTACTTGTTGTTCAAAGTAACTTTTCTGGATAAAAAACCCCTGAACAAATAACCGATTTGTTATGTATATATATATTTATATATTGTAAGGTTGTTTTAGGAAGAAGCGAAGACACTGTGGGGTTTTATCGGAACATTTCCAGCTGCCTTGTCGACTTGTTACAGATGTAAAAAAGGAGTTTCACAGCTGAAACTGTGTCGCAGTGTGTTGTCCCGGTGCTAAGCTAAACGCTGTGTGTGTTTCGGTTGTTTTTATACGGACTGACAAGCCTACTCACAACTGAACTGCTCCGTTTCATCTGGTTTTGTTGAAGAAATTCGGGATTGAATGTAACTAACGGAAGGTGTGTTTCATGTTGTTAACCTGTTGGCTGGTTCCTGCCTGCGTTGTAACCCGAGACAAGCGGCAAGCCCCGGCGGACCGGAAAGAGAGGGAGGGAAGGAGGGAGAGAGAGGTGGAGAGTTACCGCTGCATTTATCCTCTCTGGCTACATTTTACCATTTCACCCCGGTGAATGGTTAATATTTAACTAGAGGTTTTCTGAAGCCCAACGTGTTACTTCATAACAAACTTGGACTCGGTTCGGGAGCCAGTAACAGCGCCCAGCACCCAGACTAACTGGTGCATTTCGCCTGGATCGATAGCAAACGGTTAACACATATTTCGAAATCACACAATAAACAAGCACGAATGGATCATTTATGCGCTTTATTGCCCGCCATTAATTCCGTCTAAACACCCACATGATCTGCTAGACAAATCCCCGCTGAAGACATCACAACAAGCAGGGATTTATCGGGGCCGTAGCCCGACTTGCTGATATAATCGGATCAATCTAAACCCCACTCTCTCAGATGTATTAATTCTGCTCCTGCTGGATCACTGGTAATGAACATGAGACATCACCGGAGACAGAAACGTACCGAGCCCCGGAGAGGCGAGGGGGAGGACTTGTTTAAAGGCAAACCGAGAGGCCAAGCTGCCAGGACCGGGAAGGAGCTGTTCGTGTCACCGGTTGAGTTGTTGATCAGCCCGGGCACCACGGGACGCGAGGGAATTGTCACCGGTGACGGTGGGAGGGACTCTGATTCAGTGACCCACGGGGAGGAGACACCCACCCCAGAGCGCCTGTTAGCCGGCCAGTCCTCCAGGGGGAAGCCGGTGAAGGAGACGCACTGTGGAGCAGGTGGAAGCCCTTCATCTCACATGTCTCTCTCTTCTCCTCCTCTCCGTTTCCCTCGCGCTCAGCGCACCGGAGGAGGCTCCAACAACATCAAAGCGCAACCGGAGACTACTTCCATTAACCCGACCAAACCCACCCATGGAGTCCCCGTGGATCACCTCTCTATCACGAAGCCTCTCCATTCTAATGGAATTACGCGCAACGGTCGCGCCGCCGTGGGAGCTGTTCCGCCCGGGGCGACATGGATCATGATGCCGCCCAGGGTGACCCGCGGCCCAACAGAGAGAGGGATGAAGCTGGGACTGTGGAGCTGGAGCTGGTGGTCCCTCTTCCTGCTCCCCCTCACCGGCTGGATACACATGTTGAATGCACAAGGTAAGAGCTGTTTATGATACTTCTTCTCATCTCTTCTTCTCCCTCTTTTGGTCTGGTGTCAGTGATGGTGTCTATCCTGGTCGTGGTGTCAGTGATGGTGTCTATCCTGGTCTGGTGTCAGTGATGTTGTCTATCCTGGTCGTGGTGTCAGTGATGGTGTCTATCCTGGTCTGGTGTCAGTGATGTTGTCTATCCTGGTCTGGTGTCAGTGATGTTGTCTATCCTGGTCTGGTGTCAGTGATGTTGTCTATCCTGGTCTGGTGTCAGTGATGTTGTCTATCCTGGTCGTGGTGTCAGTGATGTTGTCTATCCTGGTCTGGTGTCAGTGATGTTGTCTATCCTGGTCTGGTGTCAGTGATGTTGTCTATCCTGGGCTGGTGTCAGTGATGTTGTCTATCCTGGTCTGGTGTCAGTGATGTTGTCTATCCTGGTCGTGGTGTCAGTGATGTTGTCTATCCTGGTCTGGTGTCAGTGATGTTGTCTATCCTGGTCTGGTGTCAGTGATGTTGTCTATCCTGGTCTGGTGTCAGTGATGTTGTCTCTCCTGGTCTGGTGTCAGTGATGTTGTCTCTCCTGGTCGTGGTGTCAGTGATGTTGTCTCTCCTGGTCTGGTGTCAGTGATGTTGTCTATCCTGGTCTGGTGTCAGTGATGTTGTCTATCCTGGTCTGGTGTCAGTGATGTTGTCTATCCTGGTCTGGTGTCAGTGATGGTGTCTCTCCTGGTCGTGGTGTCAGTGATGTTGTCTATCCTGGTCGTGGTGTCAGTGATGTTGTCTATCCTGGTCGTGGTGTCAGTGATGTTGTCTATCCTGGTCTGGTGTCAGTGATGTTGTCTATCCTGGTCTGGTGTCAGTGATGTTGTCTATCCTGGTCTGGTGTCAGTGATGTTGTCTATCCTGGTCTGGTGTCAGTGATGGTGTCTATCCTGGTCTGGTGTCAGTGATGGTGTCTATCCTGGTCTGGTGTCAGTGATGGTGTCTATCCTGGTCTGGTGTCAGTGATGGTGTCTATCCTGGTCTGGTGTCAGTGATGGTGTCTATCCTGGTCTGGTGTCAGTGATGGTGTCTATCCTGGTCTGGTGTCAGTGATGGTGTCTATCCTGGTCTGGTGTCAGTGATGTTGTCTATCCTGGTCGTGGTTCCCTCCTCCTGTATTAGACACAATTCCATCCTTAATAATGCTTTATGTGTTGCTAAGTCTGATCCAGCTCCTTCCCTCTGGACGCAGGTACAGACTACTTAAGGTTAAAACAAATAGGGCCAAAGACTCTTTTATTCCCGAATGCAGTTCTGCAACTTAACACATGTTGGACTAATTGGACTTAGCACTACGCTATGAATCAGCACTTCCCTGCCTATTGCCTTGTACAAATCCTCTGCTATTTATTGTACATTTTTAGATGGTATATGTTTTATGACTGCTGCAAGATGTCTCTTTGAGGACATTCAAGTTTTCTGAATATGAATCTGAATATGAATATAAATCTGAATATGAATCTGAATATGAATCTGAATATGAGTCTGAATCTGTTTGGACATGACTCTATTTCTGATAGTGGTTTAGTTGATTTACATCCACGTGTTGAATAGCCATAAGATACTGAATTACAAGGATTCTCTGTCTGCCGTGGGTCGGTGTTGGTAGCCTGTACGCCAGCCTGCAGACTGTCTGCTGTGGGTCGGTGTTGGTAGCCGGCAGTTTGTCGGCTGTGGGTCGGTGTTGGTAGCCTGTACGTCAGCCTGCAGACTGTCTGCTGTGGGTCGGTGTTGGTAGCCTGTACGCCAGCCTGCAGACTGTCTGCTGTGGGTCGGTGTTGGTAGCCTGTACGTCAGCCTGCAGACTGTCTGCTGTGGGTCGGTGTTGGTAGCCTGTACGCCAGCCTGCAGACTGTCTGCTGTGGGTCGGTGTTGGTAGCCTGCAGACTGTCTGCTGTGGGTCGGTGTTGGTAGCCTGTATGCCAGCCTGCAGACTGTCTGCTGTGGGTCGGTGTTGGTAGCCTGCAGTTTGTCGGCTGTGGGTCGGTGTTGGTAGCCTGTACGTCAGCCTGCAGACTGTCTGCTGTGGGTCGGTGTTGGTAGCCTGTACGCCAGCCTGCAGACTGTCTGCTGTGGGTCGGTGTTGGTAGCCTGTACGCCAGCCTGCAGACTGTCTGCTGTGGGTCGGTGTTGGTAGCCTGTATGTCCGCCTGCAGACTGTCTGCTGTGGGTCGGTGCTGGTAGCCTGTACACCAGCCTGCAGACTGTCTGCTGTGGGTCGGTGTTGGTAGCCTGTACGCCAGCCTGCAGACTGTCTGCTGTGGGTCGGTGTTGGTAGCCTGTACGTCAGCCTGCAGACTGTCTGCTGTGGGTCGGTGTTGGTAGCCTGTACGCCAGCCTGCAGACTGTCTGCTGTGGGTCGGTGTTGGTAGCCTGTACGCCAGCCTGCAGACTGTCTGCTGTGGGTCGGTGTTGGTAGCCTGTACGCCCGCCTGTAGACTGTCTGCTGTGGGTCGGTGTTGGTAGCCTGTACGCTAGCCTGCTGTGGGTCGGTGTTGGTAGCCTGTACGCCAGCCTGCTGTGGGTCGGTGTTGGTAGCCTGTACGCCAGCCTGCAGACTGTCTGCTGTTGGTAGCCTGTGTGTTGGTAGCCTGTATGTTGGTAGCCTGTATGTTGGTAGCCTGTATGTTGGTAGCCTGTATGTCAGCCTGCACACTGTCTGCTGTGGGTCGGTGTTGGTAGCCTGTATGTTGGTAGCCTGTACGTTGGTAGCCTGTACGTCAGCCTCTAGGCTGTATGGAGTGATTCTTATGTAGACACCAGTCCATCCATAACATTAGCAGCCAAAGTAAGATTAACGATGTGTAGTACATTTACATTTGAGTCATTTAGCAGATGCTCTGAGACTTACAGGAATAATTAGGGTTAAGTACCTTGCTCAAGGGCACATGGACAGATTTATCATTTAGTCTGCTCAGGGATTCATACCAGCGACCTTTCGGTTACTGACCCAACGCTCCTAATCGCTAGGCTACCTGCTAGGTTACGAGTATATAGAATGGCCAAGGTTATAGAAGTGTAGTATATAGAATGGCCAAGATAAGGTTACAGATGTGTAGCATATAGAATGGCCAAGGTTATAGATGTGTAGTATATAGAATGGCCAAGGTTACAGATGTGTAGTATATAGAATGGCCAAGGTAAGGTTATAGATGTGTAGTATATAGAATGGCCAAGGTTATAGATGTGTAGTATATAGAATGGCCAAGGTAAGGTTATAGATGTGTAGTATATAGAATGGCCAATGTAAGGTTATAGATGTGTAGTATATAGAATGGCCAAGGTTATAGATGTGTAGTATATAGAATGGCCAAGGTTATAGATGTGTAGTATATAGAATGGCCAAGGTAAGGTTATAGATGTGTAGTATATAGAATGGCCTAGGTTATAGATGTGTAGTATATAGAATGGCCAAGGTAGGTTATAGATGTGTAGTATATAGAATGGCCAAGGTAAGGTTATAGATGTGTAGTATATAGAATGGCCAAGGTAAGGTTATAGATGTGTAGTATATAGAATGGCCAATGTAAGGTTATAGATGTGTAGTATACAGAATGGCCAAGGTTATAGATGTGTAGTATATAGAATGGCCATGGCAAGGTTATAGATGTGTAGTATTAAAGAATGGCCAAGGTTACAGATGTTTAGTATATAGAATGGCCAAGGTAAGGTTATAGATGTGTAGTATATAGAATGGCCAAGATTATAGATGTGTAGTATATAGAATGACCAAGGTAAGGTTATAGATGTGTAGTATATAGAATGGCCAAGGTAAGGTTATAGATGTGTAGTATATAGAATGGCCAATGTAAGGTTATAGATGTGTAGTATATAGAATGGCCAAGGTTATAGACGTGTAGTATATAGAATGGCCAAGGTAAGGTTACAGATGTGTAGTATATAGAATGGCCAAAGTAAGGTTATAGATGTGTAGTATATAGAATGGCCAAGGTTATAGATGTGTAGTATATAGAATGGCCAAGGTTACAGATGTGTAGTATATAGAATGGCCAAGGTAAGGTTATAGATGTGTAGTATATAGAATGGCCAAGGTTATAGATGTGTAGTATATAGAATGGCCAAGGTAGGGTTATAGATGTGTAGTATATAGAATGGCCAAAGTAAGGTTATAGATGTGTAGTATATAGAATGGCCAATGTAAGGTTATAGATGTGTAGTATATAGAATGGCCAAGGTTACAGATGTGTAGTATATAGAATGGCCAAGGTAAGGTTATAGATGTGTGGTATATAGAATGGCCAAGGTAAGGTTATAGATGTGTAGTATATAGAATGGCCAAGGTAAGGTTATAGATGTGTAGTATATAGAATGGCCAAGGTAAGGTTATAGATGTGTAGTATACAGAATGGCCAAGGTTATAGATGTGTAGTATATAGAATGGCCATGGTAAGGTTATAGATGTGTAGTATATAGAATGGCCAAGGTTACAGATGTGTAGTATATAGAATGGCCAAGGTTATAGATGTGTAGTATATAGAATGGCCAAGATTATAGATGTGTAGTATACAGAAAGGCCAAGGTAAGGTTATAGATGTGTAGTATACAGAATGGCCAAGGTAAGGTTATAGATGTGTAGTATATAGAATGGCCAAGGTAAGGTTACAGATGTGTAGTATATAGAATGGCCAAGGTAAGGTTATAGATGTGTAGTATATAGAATGGCCAAGGTTATAGATGTGTAGTATAATAAATGGCCATGGTAAGGTTATAGATGTGTAGTATATAGAATGGCCAAAGTAAGGTTATAGATGTGTAGTATATAGAATGGCCAAGGTAAGGTTATAGATGTGTAGTATATAGAATGGCCAATGTAAGGTTATAGATGTGTAGTATATAGAATGGCCAAGGTAAGGTTATAGATGTGTAGTATATAGAATGGCCAAGGTAAGGTTATAGATGTGTAGTATATAGAATGGCCAAGGTAAGGTTATAGATGTGTAGTATATAGAATGGCCAAGGTAAGGTTATAGATGTGTAGTATATAGAATGGCCAAGGTAAGGTTAAAGATGTGTAGTATATAGAATGGCCAAGGTAAGGTTATAGATGTGTAGTATATAGAATGGCCAATGTAAGGTTATAGAATGGCCAAGGTTATAGATGTGTAGTATATAGAATGGCCAAGGTTATAGCTGTGTAGTATATAGAATGGCCAAGGTTATAGATGTGTAGTATATAGAATGGCCAAGGTTATAGATGTGTAGTATATAGAATGGCCAAGGTAAGGTTATAGATGTGTAGTATATAGAATGGCCAAGGTAAGGTTATAGATGTGTAGTATATAGAATGGCCAAGGTAAGGTTATAGATGTGTAGTATACAGAATGGCCAAGGTTATAGATGTGTAGTATATAGAATGGCCAAGGTAAGGTTATAGATGTGTAGTATATAGAAGGTAAGATTAAAGCCTGCTGCTGCTTCTCTCTCTGGGCTGAGTTCAGTCTGTAGGCTAATCTGGACCAGCAGGGTCTCACCGGTCACCTCTATAGATGCATCCATCATATGTTGCTGTTGTTCTAGTTGTTCAGATTGATATGCTGCTCTGTATTCAGTCCATTAATAATACTGCTGCTGTAGACACACACACACACACACACACACACACACACACACACACACACACACACACACACACACACACACACACACACACACACACACACACACACACACACACACACACACACACACACACACACACACACACACACACACACACACACACACACACGCACAGAGTCAGGTTATGGAAATGGGTTGGACTAATCTGCAATATGGATTCAGTTTAAATGCTGGTTGGAATGGAGAGTTGTTTGTGCAGTGGCTGTACTAGAAATATATCTCAGAGTGGTGAGGTGGTGTAAGGTGTGTGTGTGTGTAGGCTGTTGTTGTTTATGGTAATGAGTGGATCGACCACCTGTCTGTCAGTGTGTGTGTGTGTGTGTGAGTGTGTGTATCAGTGTGTGGGTGTGTGTGTGTCTACAGTCCCATAACATCGATAATCCCCTACTCAGTCAATGACCTGCTTACTGTGCTTCCCTTCAACACACACACACACACACACACACACACACACACACACACACACACACACACACACACACACACACACACACACACACACACACACACACACACCCTCCTTCGCTGTGGTATGAATTAAACACCCCTCTAGTTATATTCAAACCGTTTTACAGTGATCTGACACCAGCTGTCTGGACGAATGGTCCACCCGTGACAGCGTGCGTCTGTTTCTGTGCCTATGTGTGTCTGTGTGTGTGTGTGTGTGTGTGTGTGTGTGTGAGAGAGTCTGTGTATGAGTGTGTGTGTGTGTGGGAGTCTGTATGAGTGTGTGTGTGTGTGTGAGAGTCTGTGTGTGCCTCTGTGTGTGTGTGAGAGTCTGTGTGTGCCTCTGTGTGTGTGAGAGAGTCTGTGTGTGTCTCTGTGTGTGTGAGAGAGAGTCTCTGTGTGTGTGTATGAGTGTGTGAGTGATTGGTGTATATGTGTCTGTGTGTGTCTGTGTGTGTGTGTGAGAGTCTCTGTGTCTCTGTGTGTGTGAGAGAGTCTGTGTGTGAGAGTATCTGTGTGTGTGTGTGTGTGTACAGCCAGGTCAGTATTTGACATCCATCCATGTCTGTGTATGTAAGGAGATGACGTGGAAACCGGCCATTAGGGGCTACAGTGATGCTGTTACCTTCAAGGACAGTTTCAGTTTTACCAGGGTGTTGTGGGGCGCCATGTTCCACTCCAGCGACAGGAAGTGTTTTTGATATGTTTGTTTTAAGCCCAAAACATTAACCCTCATTCAGAGTTAATGACTCACCTTAACCATTCAGAGTTAATGCCTAACCTTAACCATTCAGAGTTAATGACTGAACTTAACCATTCCGAGTTAATGACTCACCTTAACCATTCAGAGTTAATGACTCACCTTAACCATTCAGAGTTAATGACTCACCTTAACCATTCAGAGTTAATGACCGACCTTAACCTTAAACACTTCGAAATTTGACGTTTGAGAAACATGGATGAACTTCTAATTAAGACCTGAGACTGTGAGTGTGTTTCCCATGCCAATAAAGCCCCTTGAATTGAATTGAATTGAATTGAATTGAGAGGCTGTGTGTGTGTGTGTGTGTGTGTGTGTGTGTGTGTGTACAGGAATGCAGTAGTGTTGATTTGTCTGTCACAGAGCAACTTTCTCTCTCTCTCTCTCCATCTCTCCTTGTTTAAGTGTGGGACTAACTCCTCTCCTCTCAGGGAGTGTTGAGACAACTCCATCCATCCTCCAGTAATGTATCCTTCTTCTCAGCTCATCTCCCAGGCCTGTCCTGTTCTGTCCTGTTCTGTCCTGGTCTGTCCTGTCCTGTCCTGTCCTGGTCTGGTCTGTCCTGTTCTGTCCTGTTCTGTCCTGGTCTGTCCTGTTCTGTCCTGTCCTGGTCTGTCCTGTCCTGTTCTGTCCTGTCCTGTCCTGTCCTGTTCTGTTCTGTCCTGTTCTGTCCTGTTCTGTCCTGTTCTGTCCTGTCCTGTCCTGTCCTGTCCTGTTCTGTCCTGTTCTGTCCTGTCCTGTTCTGTTCTGTCCTGTCCTGTCCTGTCCTGTCCTGTTCTGTTCTGTCCTGTTCTGTCCTGTTCTGTCCTGTTCTGTTCTGTTCTGTTCTGTTCTGTTCTGTCCTGTCCTGTTCTGTCCTGTTCTGTCCTGTCCTGTTCTGTTCTGTCCTGTCCTGTTCTGGCCTGTTCTGTCCTGTCCTGTTCTGTCCTGGCTGTGTGTGTCTGTGTGAGTGTGTACCTCCGTCCTGTGCCAGCCAAGCCTGGGGGGTGATCCCGGAGGGGGGGATATTGATCCGATCAGCTACGCCAGCCGTCCAATCGAAACTCTTAAATTGGTCTGGCGTTGAGTAGACCCCTTCCTCTCCTCTCCTCTTCATCTGACTCTTATTATGATGTTGACCCCTCTTTCTCCACGGACAGTCAATGTGTCACCCTCCTCCCCCCTCTCTCCTCCCCCTCCTTCCTCTCACCCTCCTCCCCCCTCTCCCCTCCCCCTCCCTCTCTCCTCCCCCTCTCTCCTACCCCCTCCTCTCCTCTCCCCCTCCTCACCCTCTTCCCCCTCTCTCCTCACCCTTCTCCCGTCACCCTCGTCCCTGCCTCATAAATGTGTCCGTTTATACGAGGCGATGTGGATTCTGGCAGGTGATTTAATAAGACATCCATCTTTCATTTGAGAGCTGGAGAGACTGACAGGGAGGTTTACAACCCTCTCCTCTCTGCTTTAGTCTACAGTCAGTCAGTCAGTCACTCAGTCAGGAGGTTTACAACCCTCTCCTCTCTGCTGTAGTCTACAGTCACTCAGTCAGTCAGTCACTCAGTCAGGAGGTTTACAACCCTCTCCTCTCTGCTTTAGTCTACAGTCACTCAGTCACTCAGTCACTGAGTCAGGAGGTTTACAACCCTCTCCTCTCTGCTTTAGTCTACAGTCAGTCAGTCAGTCAGTCAGTCAGGAGGTTTACAACCCTCTCCCCTCTGCTGTAGTCTACAGTCAGTCAGTCAGTAGGTTTACAACCCTCTCCTCTCTGCTGTAGTCTACAGTCAGTCAGTCAGTAGGTTTACAACCCTCTCCTCTCTGCTGTAGTCTACAGTCAGTCAGTCAGTCAGTCAGGAGGTTTACAACCCTCTCCCCTCTGCTGTAGTCTACAGTCAGTCAGTCAGTAGGTTTACAACCCTCTCCTCTCTGCTTTAGTCTACAGTCAGTCAGACAGTCAGTCAGTCAGTACGTTTACAACCCTCTCCTCTCTGCTGTAGTCTACACTCAGTCAGTCAGTCAGTAGGTTTACAACCCTCTCCTCTCTGCTGTAGTCTACAGTCAGTCAGTCAGTAGGTTTACAACCCTCTCCTCTCTGCTGTAGTCTACAGTCAGTCAGTCAGTAGGTTTACAACCCTCTCCTCTCTGCTGTAGTCTACAGTCAGTCAGTCAGTAGGTTTACAACCCTCTCCTCTCTGCTGTAGTCTACAGTCAGTCAGTCAGTAGGTTTACAACCCTCTCCTCTCTGCTGTAGTCTACAGTCAGTCAGTCAGTAGGTTTACAACCCTCTCCTCTCTGCTGTAGTCTACAGTCAGTCAGTCAGTCAGTAGGTTTACAACCCTCTCCTCTCTGCTGTAGTCTACAGTCATCTATCAGTGAACTGAGATGGTTCTAATCAGATAGATGACTGTTCTAGTGTCTCATCATTCATGAACACACAGCCTCTCTCTCTCTCTGTTACTATGTGTATGTTACTGTGTGTATGTTACTGTGT
>NW_026601504.1:45000-47613 GCF_029448725.1 Salvelinus fontinalis
AGACCAGAGAGAGACAGGGGGGTCAACCCTCCTAGCTGTGGTTTCTAGACCAGAGAGAGACAGGGGGGTCAACCCTCCTCCTAGCTGTGGTTTCTAGACCAGAGAGAGACAGGGTGGTCAACCCTCCTAGCTGTGGTTGCTAGACCAGAGAGAGACAGGGTGGTCAACCCTCCTAGCTGTGGTTTCTAGACCAGAGAGAGACAGGGTGGTCAACCCTCCTAGCTGTGGTTTCTAGACCAGAGAGAGACAGGGTGGTCAACCCTCCTAGCTGTCGTTTCTAGACCAGAGAGAGACAGGGTGGTCAACCCTCCTAGCTGTGGTTTCTAGACCAGAGAGACAGGGTGGTCAACCCTCCTAGCTCCAGACACTCTTTCTCTCTGATCTGTAAACGATAGAAACCTGTCCAGGAAGATAGAGGTGGTCTCTACTGTCCAGGAAGATAGAGGTGGTCTCTACTGTACAGGAAGATAGAGGTGGTCTCTACTGTCCAGGAAGATAGAGGTCGTCTCTACTGTACAGGAAGATAGAGGTCGTCTCTACTGTCCAGGAAGATAGAGGTCGTCTCTACTGTCCAGGAAGATAGAGGTCGTCTCTACTGTCCAGGAAGATAGAGGTCGTCTCTACTGTCCAGGAAGATAGAGGTGGTCTCTACTGTACAGGAAGATATAGGTGGTCTCTACTGTCCAGGAAGATAGAGGTCGTCTCTACTGTCCAGGAAGATAGAGGTCGTCTCTACTGTCCAGGAAGATAGAGGTGGTCTCTACTGTCCAGGAAGATAGAGGTGGTCTCTACTGTCCAGGAAGATAGAGGTCGTCTCTACTGTCCAGGAAGATAGAGGTCGTCTCTACTGTCCAGGAAGATAGAGGTGGTCTCTACTGTCCAGGAAGATAGAGGTGGTCTCTACTGTCCAGGAAGATAGAGGTCGTCTCTACTGTCCAGGAAGATAGAGGTCGTCTCTACTGTCCAGGAAGATAGAGGTCGTCTCTACTGTCCAGGAATATAGAGGTGGTCTCTAATGTCCAGGAAGATAGAGGTGGTCTCTAATGTCCAGGAAGATAGAGGTGGTCTCTACTGTCCAGGAAGATAGAGGTCGTCTCTACTGTCCAGGAAGATAGAGGTCGTCTCTACTGTACAGGAAGATAGAGGTGGTCTCTACTGTCCAGGAAGATAGAGGTCGTCTCTACTGTCCAGGAAGATAGAGGTCGTCTCTACTGTCCAGGAAGATAGAGGTCGTCTCTACTGTCCAGGAAGATAGAGGTGGTCTCTACTGTCCAGGAAGATAGAGGTGGTCTCTACTGTCCAGGAAGATAGAGGTGGTCTCTACTGTCCAGGAAGATAGAGGTGGTCTCTACTGTCCAGGAAGATAGAGGTCGTCTCTACTGTCCAGGAAGATAGAGGTCGTCTCTACTGTCCAGGAAGATAGAGGTCGTCTCTACTGTCCAGGAAGATAGAGGTCGTCTCTACTGTCCAGGAAGATAGAGGTGGTCTCTACTGTCCAGGAAGATAGAGGTGGTCTCTACTGTCCAGGAAGATAGAGGTGGTCTCTACTGTCCAGGAAGATAGAGGTCGTCTCTACTGTCCAGGAAGATAGAGGTCGTCTCTACTGTCCAGGAAGATAGAGGTCGTCTCTACTGTCCAGGAAGATAGAGGTGGTCTCTACTGTCCAGGAAGATAGAGGTGGTCTCTACTGTCCAGGAAGATAGAGGTGGTCTCTACTGTCCAGGAAGATAGAGGTCGTCTCTACTGTCCAGGAAGATAGAGGTGGTCTCTACTGTCCAGGAAGATAGAGGTCGTCTCTACTGTCCAGGAAGATAGAGGTCGTCTCTACTGTCCAGGAAGATAGAGGTGGTCTCTACTGTCCAGGAATATAGAGGTGGTCTCTACTGTCCAGGAAGATAGAGGTCGTCTCTACTGTCCAGGAAAATAGAGGTCGTCTCTACTGTCCAGGAATATAGAGGTGGTCTCTAATGTCCAGGAAGATAGAGGTCGTCTCTAATGTCCAGGAAGATAGAGGTGGTCTCTACTGTCCAGGAAGATAGAGGTCGTCTCTACTGTCCAGGAAGATAGAGGTGGTCTCTACTGTCCAGGAAGATAGAGGTCGTCTCTACTGTCCAGGAAGATAGAGGTCGTCTCTACTGTACAGGAAGATAGAGGTGGTCTCTACTGTCCAGGAAGATAGAGGTGGTCTCTACTGTACAGGGTCCGAGGTGTCTGTTGTCTACAGCTTAGTACAGTTGTTCGATCTAACACAGGTGTCTGTCTGGGTGTCTGTCTGTCTGGGTGTCTGTGTGTCTGTCTGTCTGGGTGTCTGGATGTCTGGGTGTGTGTGTGTGTGTTTAAACTCTCTGTAGACTGCTGAGTGGAGGCCTTTTGATCTATAGACGAGCTGTGTCTGTCTGTCTGTTTGTCTGTTTGTCTGTGTGTGTGTGTGTGTGTGTGTGTTTATGTGGGTTGTTTTGACAGTGAATAAACCTCCTGATTCGCTGCAGGTTTGCATGAAACATCATCTCTCTCTCTCTCTTTCTCCCCCCCCTCTCTCTCTCTCTCTCTCTCTCTCTCTCTCACACTCTTTCTCTCTCTCTCTCACACTCTTTCTCTCTCTCTGTCTCTCTC
>NW_026601505.1:0-47531 GCF_029448725.1 Salvelinus fontinalis
TGGATGAATCCCGGAACATATTCCAGTCTGTGCTAGCAAAACAGTCCTGTCGTGTAGTATCCGCATCATCTGACAACTTCGTATTGAGCGAGTCACTGGTACTTCCTGTTTTAGTTTTGGCTTCTAAGCAAGAATCAGGAGGATAGAATTATGGTCAGATTTGCCAAATGGAGGGAGGGGGAGAGCTTTGTATGCTTCTCTGTGTGTGGAGTAAAGGTAGTCAAGGATTTTTTCCCCCTGGTTGCACATGTGACATAGTGGTAAAAATTTGGTAAAAATGATTTAAGTTTGCCTGCATTAAAGTCCCCAGCCAATAGGAGCGCCGCTTCTGGGTGAGCATTTTCTTCTTTGCTTATGGCCTTATAGAGCTGTTTGAGAGCGGTCTTAGTGCCAGCTTTGCTTTGTGGTGGTAAATAGACAGCTACGAATAAAACAGATGAGAACTCTCTTGGTAGATAGTGTGGTCTGCAGCTTATCATAAGGTACTCTACCTAAGGCGAGCAATACCTCGAGACTTCTTTAACCTGTTTGGGCTGCAGGGGCAGTATTGAGTAGCCAGATAAAAGGTGCCCATTTCAAACGGCCTCGTACTCAATTCTTGCTCGTACAATATGCATATTATTATTACTATTGGATAGAAAACACTCTCTAGTTTCTAAAACCGTTTGAATTATATCTGTGAGTCAAACAGAACTCATTTGGCACAAACTTCCTGACCAGGAAGTGGAAAGTCTGAAATCGAGGCTCTGTTCTACTTCCTGCCTATAAATGGGCATGATACGTATTAGTATACATGCACTTCATAGACCTTCCCCTGGATGTCAAGAGGCGGTGAGAGAAGAAATTGAGTGTTTATCTTGGTCTGAAGTGGAATACAAGCTCTTTGTATGACGTGTCACCCATTTCCTGTTTTCTGGAGAGCGCGAGGAGGCACCTGGATTTGCCTTCTGTTTAGCTGCCGTTATGGACGACTAATATCTCCGGCTTTGATTTTATTTGATACATGTGACCATATCATCGTAAAGTATGTTTTTTCAATATAGTTTAATCAGATTATTGAAATTTTTTCGGGAGTTTTGCCGTGTTCCGTTCTCTGAGTTTGTTGACGATGGAGAGATTCGTGCCACTTGGCTAGTGTGCTTGCTAAATCGAGAGGGAAAGAGGCCGTTCTAAATCCAAACAACGATTGTTCCCGACAAAGGACCCCTTGTCCAACATTCTGATGAAAGATCAGCAAAAGTAAGAAACATTTTATGATGCTATTTCATATATCTGTCGTACATGTGAACTAGTCGTCGGCGCCCAGCTTTTGGGTACTCTAGCTATACCGAAGCTGGATGTCGTAATGAAGTTATTTTTTAGAATTCTAACACAGCGATTTCATTAAGAACTAATGGATCTATCATTTCCTATACAACATGTATTTTTAAGTTATGTTTATGAATAGCTATTTGGTCAGAATATGTGTGTCAGAAAAACTGTCAGAAAAATATCCGGACGTTGTGGGAAAAAGTAGCTACGATAGCACAATGTATAACCACTGATTTCAGCTCTATATATGCACATTTTCGAACAAAACATAAGTGTATGTATAACCTGATGTTTGTATGTATGTATAACCTGATGTAGGACTGTCATCTGATAAAGAATATCAAGGTTAGTCAAAAATTATATATATTTTACTGGTTTGTTACGATCGCTAACCTTTGCTACTGGGGAATGGCTTGTGTTTCTGGCTATTGTGGTAAGCTAACATAACGCTATATTGTGTTTTCGCCGTAAAACACTTAATAAATCGGAAATATTGGCTGGAATCACAAGATGCCTGTCTTTCATTTGCTGTACACTATGTATTTTTCAGAAATGTTTTATGATGAGTAATTAGGTATTTGATGTTGGTGTCTGTAATTATTATGGCTGCTTTCGGTGCAATTTCTGATTGTAGCTGCAATGTAAACTAGGATTTATACCTGAAATATGCACATTTTTTCGAACAAAACATAGATTTATTGTATAACATGTTATAAGACTGTCATCTGATGAAGTTGTTTCTTGGTTAGTTTGGTTGGTTCTTGGTTAGTTAGGTTGGCTTTGTGCATGCTACCTGTGCTGTGAAAAATGTCTGTCGTTTTTTGTATTTGGTGGTGAGCTAACATAAATATACGTGCTGTTTTCGCTGTAAAACATTTTAAAAATCGGACATGTTGGCTGGATTCACAAGATGTTTACCTTTCATTTGCTGTATTGGACTTGTTAATGTGTGAAAGCTAAATATTTAAAAAAAATATATTTCGAATTTCGCGCCCTGCACTTGAGCTGGCTGTTGTCATAAGTGTACCGACGTCGGGCTTGCAGCCAGAAGAAGTTTAATATTAGACATCGCGCACCAGCTGTTATAGACAAAAAGACACACACCCCCACCCCTCGTCTTACCAGAGGTAGTGTCTCTGTTCTGCCGGTGCATGGAAAATCCTGCTAGCTCTATATTGTCCATATCTTTGTTCAGCCACGTCTCAGTGAAACATAAGATGTTACAGTTTTTAAAAAAATTCCCGTTGGTAGGATAATCTTAATTGTAGGTCATCAATTTTATTTCCCAATGATTGCACGTTAGCAAGAAGAATGGAAGGCAATGGGAGATTACTTGCTCGCCTCCGAGTTCTCAGAAGGGTGCCAGATCTGCGGCCTCTTTTCCGCCCGATCTGCGGCCTCTTTTCCAACGTCTTTTCTTCATGCAAAAGTCGTGGATCTGGGCCTATTCCAGTGAAAGCAGGTTATCCTTCTCGTCGGACTCGTTAAAGGAAAATGTTTCTTCCAGTCCAGGGTGAGTAATCGCTTTTCTGATGTCTAGAAGTTATTTTGGGTCATAAGAGACGGTAGCAGCAACATTATGTACACAATAAGTTAAAAAACAAGTTACACAAAACTCAATTTAAAACAAAGAAAATAGCACAATTGGTTGGGAGAATGTAAACGTTAGCCATGTTCTTCGATGCCATCACAAAGGTCACTGCCCTCTGATCTTTGTCCTTGTAACACACACATACATAAAATTGGCCCATGCTCTCATATCTGCCTGTTGGTCTTATCTGCAGGTCTGGACACAGTAGTAGCTGTGTGTGTTTTCTTTGGTGGACAAAGCCCTCATTCAGCCACCAGAAGGATGGAGAGAACGCACCGTCGGAGGGAGGGATGGAGGGAGGGGTGGTAGATGGGGGCGGCTGGAGAGACATGGCAGACTGGAACCGGACTGAAGTCATTCTTTATGACAGAGCAGAAAAGGTGGGTGGGAAGCATATTACTGTGGATTTGGTACAAAATCAACCCAAGCAGCACATTAGAATACATCTCTTAGTATAAGGGAAGCTGTTTGCGTCACTGGAGGCCAATGCAGCCTAATGGGAGGAAAGCACGAGAATCTTGGCAGAATCCAAACCTTATACTGGTGGAGCAAGTATCCAAACTTCTGTGTTTACAATGAGCCTGTGAAAACTGTTACAGCTGATTATTACTTTTGAGTTTGATTTAGTCCTGAAGACACACAATCACACAATCACAATCTGATCTCTAATAATACATTTTCTGACAATCTGTTTTACTGCATCCCAAGCCCAGAGAACACACAGTGGGTGCAGAACTAATAAACACTCCAACCCACCTTCACTGTAGAACTGGCCTTACAGATTGATGCTGGACTATTTGCAGCTGTGAGTGTGTTCTCCAAAGCTCCGTGCCCCTCTCAAACCCCTGGCTCAGGATAAAACAGACTTGGAACAAAGTGCATATGGATGCCAGATCTGTACAAAGAACAGCCAAGAGGAGAATACCTCCACTTTTTCCTCTAAGGTTAATACAGGTGTACAGAGACTGCACCCAGAATTCCATTCCTAAGCCACAAACTCAAAAACCTCCAGAAAATGTGTCAACTTGACATTTTCCGTATAAATTGCAAATGTATTCAATAAGCAATAACACACTATGCGTATTTCTAATTTCTTTATTTTACATTTCATGAGATACATACATTTTGAAGCAACAGCATCTTCCATCATACGGGGGGAGCCGTGTTAACCTTTAATGTGCCTAGTTGCATTTCTGCATGTGAGGTGACTGACATGAAAAGCATGTTACCTGGTAAGACAGCCCTCCACACACATATTCAATGCTTACACCCCGGATCACAGCAATCAATGTACAGAGTAGAAATAAACATCCGAACAAGTAGTGATGTGTATGACGACACAGAGAAATACCTAGATGAAATATGATAGCAAACCATGACAGTTTTCTCATAAAAAGCAAATCAACCTTGACTGCTTCATGTCCTACGCTTATACAAGCTAATAAAATAAGGTCAGCATTTCATGAAGCTTGAATCTGCAGAGACCTAATAATACTGATGACCTGGCCACTTTAAAATGTGTTGGTGGCTGCGATTCAGAAGGAAAGCCCCCCCCCCCCTCCACACACACAAACACACACACACACATGCACACGCAAAAACATAAAATACACACACACACACATACCCAAGCAGCCAAACTCTCTTCATAATGAATTCCTCTGAAGGCACCCACAGAATCTCACCATGGCGTATTCTACTGGGAATCACATCAAACCATCTGGAATCTGAAAAAACACACACATGCTGACTTTCTTACTCCTAACCACATTTATTAATCCTCAAATGGAATCAATGAGACCATTGATCATCATAATGCTTTATGAAATAATTGTATCTGACCATAGAGTCTTAACACTCTCTCCAACCCTGCTACAGTTCTGAGTAAGAGGTCTACAGTATGTCTGAGACCTGGGCCCGGATTCACAAAACCATCTTAAAAAGAAACGTATTCTTAAGTGCAATTATTTTTATTATTTACTGAAGAAACATACAAAAAGTTGCTATTCCTCAATAAAGTTCTTGAAAATGTTCTTAAGTTTCTTCCTCAGAAAATTGTTAAGAAATATGATTCTTGAAAATAAAGTTACTGGATTTTCTCTTGGACATGTTGTTAATTCCAAGATAGCTCAAGCCTGGTCTTAAACACATGGAAGTGAGAAAATAAGATAATGAAAGCAATTGAACATGTTTAATTGACTCAAACTTCATCTGAAAGTTTCAGTATTGATTGTTTTTAAATATAGAGGCAATAATGCCTCTATATAAAACTGTACACTTTCTTGAATTTGTTCTGGATTTGCGGACTGTGAAAAGACCTCTAGTGGGGTAAGTGTGTGTGTCAGAGCTGTTTGGAATTTTCAACACATGAATGTTTCTTATAAAAATAAGTGATGCCTTCAGTCTCTCCTCTTAGCCAAGAGAGACTGGCATGCATAGTATTTATATTAGCCCTCCGATTACAATGATGAGCAAGATGTGCAGCTCTGTTCTGGTTCAGCTGCAGCTTAACTAGGTATTTCTTTGCAGCACTTGACCACATGGCTGGACAATAATCAAGGCAAGTCAAAACTAGAGCCTGCAGGACTTGCTTTTTGGAGTGTTGTGTCAAAAAAAGTAGAGCTTCTTTTTTATTATGGACATACAGTGCATTCGGAAAGTATTCAGACCCCTTGACTTTTCCACATTTTGTTACGTTACAGCCGTATTCTAAAATGTATTGAATTATTGACCAGTAAAAAATTGACCAGTAATCTCAGTAAGAAATCCCAAACAATAACTACTAATCTGCATTCAGTGTATCACAATACACTAGGATCACTGAATACCATAGTAGACGAAGGTATTTTCACTTCATTCAGATTTTTTCATACAACCTAGGTCCATTAGGTCATGAGGACCACATTCATCTTGGGAACATACTTTAGAATGGCACAAAGAAACCAAAGCAGTTACAAGAACAAAATACTCAGTCAGCATCATACTTCATGATAGATATGGATGCCAATTGGGGTTACCAGAGGTTCAGAGCTGTTCTGTTAGGATGTGTTGTGATCATACTGGGCAGTATTCACAAACAGTCTGAGTGGGTGTGCAGATCTAGGATCAGGTCTCCTCAGTCAATATTATCTTATTCATTATGATCTAAAAGGGAAATCTGATCGCATATCAGCACCTCTACTCTGAAACACTTCAAACTCGTGAATACGAACCATTGTGACTAAACAAAAGATGTTGTGTTGATGGATTCAGTTTCTCAGTGACCCTGTGATGCTGGTCACGACAGATTGTATTCTGTGCCTTCTTGAGGTGGGCCTTGCTTCACTTCTGAAAGTGCAGTAGAATGTTGAGGAACAGTCGCTGAGTGGCTGAGTTTCACTTCCTCCTTTTAGACTGCATCTGTGCAGAGGAGAGAGTGAGGGTGAGAGAGAGGAAAAAGAGAGATACAATACACTAAAGCAAGTAGAGCAAAATTACATTCTATAATAACTGTAACTGCTCTTTAATAAGCTTTACATATTGGCCTCACAGCCTTCGTCAGAGCTTTTGTGAGTTTGTAGACATCGCCCCACCCATAGCCGTTCCACTCATCGAATGGGGTTGGAGTCGATGCGATGCGTGGAAAGGATGTGGGTGGGGCTGTCTACATAAGGGTGCTAATTTAAGACACTCACAAAAGCTCTGACGAAGGTCATGAGGCCGATACGTAAAGCTTAGTATCACTGCTCTTTAATATCAAGAGTTTTTTTTCTTTCTCATTTTATTCAACTGTTACCATGCACTTGCAAAAAAAAATGCTCAGATGTGCAAGTGCCTTTTGAATTTTTATAATAACTGTAACTGAAATGAGCAAGGTCAGATAGAAGTCAGTGCTGGGTCATTGGGTTCAGATGGTTAGCGTGTGATAGAGGCTCCAGAATGCAGTGAGACCAACCAGGCATATAATCAAATTTCCACTTCAGGCCTATAACTGCCTCTGAAAGTGTGTTAACCAGCATCTAGGAAACACACAGACAATCAACACATAACTCAAATTCTCCCCTCTAATTTCGTGTCACTGTGTGAGGACTCCAGGAAGATTTCGGAGTTTTAAATCTGGATCAGAATATTGTGCTCTATTAAACGTGTTATACTGTATTAAACCCATCTAAACCTGGCTGGCAGTCTGACCATGGTTCTCCACCACAAATGTCTATCTTATACTTATACCCACTGTTATTTGTTATTGTCCCATACGATCCTTTGCGTATAATACCTCCATTCTCCATAGAGCCAAAGCAATGCTAAAACCAGCGATGAAACAGAGGTTAATTTAGTTTACCCCACAGTCCACGCAGAAAGAGGCCAACGGTAGGGCAGCAAGTACAGTACAGGTATTTTATTAGGATCCCAATTAGCTGTTGCGAAAGCAGCAGCTACTCCTCCTGGGGTCCACAAGAAACTTGACATAATACAGAACATTGATTAACAAGAACAGCTCAAGGACAGACCTACATGAGATGGGATGGAAGGGAGTTCCAAGCAATAATGCCTCTATATAAAACTGTACACTTTCTTGAATTTGTTCTGGATTTGCGGACTGTGAAAAGACCTCTAGTGGGGTAAGTGTGTGTGTCAGAGCTGTTTGGAATTTTCAACACATGAATGTTTCTTATAAAAATAAGTGATGCCTTCAGTCTCTCCTCTTAGCCAAGAGAGACTGGCATGCATAGTATTTATATTAGCCCTCTGATTACAATGATGAGCAAGATGTGCAGCTCTGTTCTGGTTCAGCTGCAGCTTAACTAGGTATTTCTTTGCAGCACTTGACCACATGGCTGGAGAATAATCAAGGCAAGTCAAAACTAGAGCCTGCAGGACTTGCTTTTTGGAGTGTTGTGTCAAAAAAAGTAAGGCGTCTTTTTTATTATGGACATACAGTACATTCGGAAAGTATTCAGACCCCTTGACTTTTTCCACATTTTGTGGAAAATTGAATTATTTTTTGCCCATCATCACTCTACACACAATACACCATAATGACAAAGCAAAAACAGGTTTTTAGAAATGCTTGCTAATGTATTAAAAATCAAAAACAGAAATACCTTATTTCCATAACATTTCAGACCCTTACTATGAGACTCGAAATTCAGCTCAGGTGCATATTTTTTTCCATTAATCATCCGTTAGATGTTATTACAACTTGATTAGAGTGCACCTGTGGTATATTCAATTGATTGGACATGATTTGGAAAGTCACATACCTGTCTATATAAAGGTCCCACAGTTGACAGTGCATGTCAGAGCCAAAACCAAGCCATGAGATCGAAGGAATTGTGCATAGAGCTCAGAGACAGGATTGTGTCGAGGCACAGACCTGGGGACGGGTACCAAAACATTTCTGCAGAACTGAAGGTCCCCAAGAACAAAGTCGCCTCCATCATTCTTAAATGGAAGAAGTTTGGAACCACCAAGACTCTTCCTAGAGCTGTCCGCCCTGCCAAACTGAGCACCATCCCTACGGTGAAGTATGGGGGCAGCATCATGCTGTGGAGATGTTTGTCAGCGGCAGGGACTGGGAGACTAGTCAGGATTGAGGGAAAGATGAATGGAGCAAAGTAAGAGATCCTTGATGAAAACCTGCTCCAGAGCGCTCAGGAATTCAGACTGGGGCGAAGGTTCACCTTCCAACAGGACAACGACCCTAAGTACACAGCCAAGACAACGCAGGTGTGGCTTTGGGATAAGTCTCTAAATGTCCTTGAGTGACCCAGCCAGAGGCCGGACTTGAACCCGATCGAACATCTCTGGAGAGACCTGAAAATAGCTGTGCAGCGACACTCCCCATCCAACCTGACAGAGTTTGAGAGGATCTGCAGAGAAGAATGGGAAAAACTCTGCAAATACAGGTTTATTGACTAAACATTCATCTGATGACTTATGTACCGAATCAATTAACTAGGGTTATTGTTACTCGATTAAATTAATCATGTAACAATTAACTCATTAGGAGTTGGGGCACCATGGATGTTGTTGTTTTTAATGACAGATGCCATTTTTAATGACATCACAAAATCAACATTAGTTTTCCATAGACCATCTCTCATCATTCCCCACATTCAGATGTTAGGAATATTGTTCCAGTGTCCACTTTTGGACGTTAGAGTTTTTGGGCAGCAAAAAGTCTCTGTAACAAAAGGACACTCCAACCATCAATACTAAAAGCTAAAAATGGTCCTCTGCTGCATACAATTTACGACCAGGCGCGAGGTGTCACAAAACCCTCAAATCAATTACTCCTCCCCTCTGCAGGTGAGAGGGATCTGGTAGAAGTTGATCCATGATAACCTGATCTTTGGATCCTCACAGGAGAGTCAGCTTATAGCGTCATACTCAAGTAGACTTGCCTGTAATCGCTGCCAAAGGTGCTTCAACAAAATACTGAGTAAAAGGTCTGAATACTTATGTAAATGTGATATTTCCGTTTTTTAATTTTAAGAAATTCACAAAAATGTATAAAAACCTGTTTTTGCTTTGTCATTATGCTGTATTATGTGTATATTGCTGAGTTTTCCCCCATCAATTTTAGAATAAGGCCGTAACCTAACAAAATGTGAAGTGAAGGGGTCTGAATACTTTCCGAATGGACTGTACCTATCCCCATCTTTAGAAACATTTAATTGGTGTTTTGACCATGACAATTTAGAATCTAAAGTTAACACCAAGTAATTGAGTCTCCTCAACTTGTTTAACAGCCACACCATTAATTACCAGATATAGAGATGTCCTGGACCAGTTTATTACTGGCCACCCATTCCAAACCTGAATGCAATCTCTTGTTATGGGTTTCGGTGACTTCATTAGCTGTGGTTGCTGACACGTACACTACCGTTCAAAAGTTTGGGTTCACTAAGAAATGTAAGAACAGACACTGGACACAGGAAGATTGGAAAAAAGAGTTATGGACAGACAAATCTAAGTTTGAGGTGTTCGGATCACAAAGAAGAACATTCGTGAGACGCATAAAAAATGAAAAGTCGCTGGAGGAGTGCTTGACACCATCTGTAAAGCATGGTGGAGGCAATGTGATGGTCTAGGGGTGCTTTGGTGGTGGTAAAGTGGGAGATTTGTACAGGGTTTAAGGGATCTTGAAGGAAGGCTATCACTCCATTTTGCAACGCCATGCCATACCCTGTGGACGGAGCTTAATTGGAGCCAATTTCCTCCTACAACAGGACAATGACCCAAAGCACAGCTCAAAACTATGCAAGAACTATTTAGGGAAGAAGCAGTCAGGTAGGATTCTGTCTATAATGGAGTGGCCAGCACAGTCACCGGATCTCAACCCTTATTTCATGTTTTCATGGAAACCAAGGACATTTCTAAGTGACACCTAACTTTTGAACGGTAGTGATATGGTTGAGTCATCAGCATACATGAACACACAGGCTTTGTTTAATGCACGTGGCCGGTCATTGGTGAAAAGAGTGGAGGGCCTTGAGTGCTGCCCTGCGGTACACCACACCCTACATGTTTGACAGAAATGCTTGCATGAAAGGAACGCCTCTGAGTTCTATTAGATAGATAGCTCTGAATCCATGACATGGTACCGGTTGAAAAGCCATAAAAAGTTCTCAACAGACTATGGTTAATAATATCAAAGCCTGCTCTGAAATCTAACAGTACAGCTCCCACAATCTTCTTCTTATATTTCCTTTCAACCAATCATCAGTTTGTTTGTGGTAGGGCAGTATATATTGAGTGCCGTTCTCTATAAGCATGCCGAATGTCTGTTGTCAATTTGTTTACAGAGAAATAGCATTGTATTTGGTCAAACACCATGTTTTCCAATCAAAAGTTTGCTAAGAACAGGCAGGCAGCAAGCTGGTAGGTCTGCTGTTAGAATCAGTAAAGGCCGCTTTACCCCTCTAGGTAGCGGAATGACTTTGGCTTCCCTTAAGGCCTGAGGAGAAATACCTTCTTCTAGACTCAGATTAAAGATACAGCATGATAGATACTGTAGGAGTGGCCATAGAGTCAGCTCCCATCCTCAGTAGCTTTCCAGGTCGAGTGCAGGTAATAGGCAAGCAGACTCAATTCCCCCTGTGGAGTTGGATGGTAGCTTCTTGTATTGGTTCTCTGTACCATTTAGAAGAACTATAGCATCTAAAACAGATGAGTTAAAACAGCTCTATCTGGCCAGCTGCAATGTTTCATATTAGTAATTCCTCTGTAGTGACTGGAGCCAGCTGTCAGCATAGGGACATGGACAGAGAGTTCAATTCCTTCAACTAACATAAATCATGGCTGTGAATTTTAAGAGCCAGGAATTTGTCTCTGAGGGTTTCTGGTTATACTTAGCAAACAATGGTTATTTTGTCTTTAGAGCATCATACATCATACAAATGCCAACCACAGGTTCAATATTTCCAAGGATGCATAATTTCATAACCCTTTTCTCCCCCGGTATCACACTTCCTTTGGCCTTCTGGCATCACTGAGACCAAGGCGCACACACAAAATTGGGTCACTAGTAAATTTCAGGGTGTTTCCATGCCTACTGTACATGCTCAAAACACACACAATTAATGAAGGTGATAATGACTTCAGATCCATCCTCTATTGTACTCTGAGGGTGTTTCCACACACACACACTGATGCACCATAAACCGTTCATCCAAACAGTAGTATTGTACTATGAGGGTGGTTCCGCACACACACACACACACACACACACACACACACACACACACACACACACACACACACACACACACACACACACACACACACACACACACACACACACACACACACACACACACACACACACACACACACACACACACACAAGATCAACTTCCTCTGAAATTAATTTCAAAAGTGGTGAGGCAGTCAGGAAAACTTCAACACATGCCAGAACATACCAGGAAACGGAAGGAACAGGAACACTATACTGTAGCACTCACACAAGAGACATACAAAGGACAAACACACTGTAGGTACACAATTCCCACAATACACACAGAAACACACCCTGAATGAATCCTGGAGAAAAACCCTATCCCAGCTGCATGGAATCATGGTGGTGACAACTATTAGCCTGAGAGCTCACAGAAACCAAAGAGGAAATTTGTCCTGCTTTCCTCTGGGCCAAAGTAAAAAAGTATTGTTCTTGGATAAGGACTCTTATGGGGGAAGTGGACACCTCCATTGAGATCGGTCGATGGAGAGTGATTTTTTTTTTTGTTAGAAATAAATATACCACTTATTAGGGCAATAATTAAGAAGTTTAAAACCATTGGAACAGTGGTAAACGTGTTGGAAAAGGACACATACACCACTGTTCAAAAGTTTGGGGTAACTTAGAAATGTCCTTGTTTTTGAAAGAAAAGCCATTTTTTTGTCCAATAAAATAACATCAAATAGATCAGAAATACAGTGTAGACATTGTTAATGTTGTAAATTACCATTGTAGCTGGAAACGGCAGATTTTTAATGCAATATCTACATAGGCGTACAGAGGTCCATTATCAGCAACCATCACTCCTTTGTTCCATTGGCACGTTGTGTTAGCTAATCCAAGTTTATCATTTTAAAAGGTTAATTGATCATTAGAAAACCCTTTTGCAATTATGTTAGCACAGCTGGAAACTGTAGTTCTGCTGAAAGAAGCGATACAACTGTCCTTCTTTAAACTAGTTGAGTATCTGGAGCATCAGCATCTGTGGGTTTGATTGCAGGCTCAAAATGGCCAGAAAACAAAGAACTTTCTTCTGAAACTCGTCAGTCTATTCTTGTTCTGAGAAATTAAGGCAATTCCATGCGAGAAATTGCCAAGAAACAACGTACAATGCTGTGTGCTACTCCCTTCACAGAACAGCGCAAACTGTCTCTAACCAGAATAGAAAGAGGAGTGGGAGGCCCCGGTGCACAACTGAGCAAGAGGACAAGTACATTAGAGTGTCTAGTTTGAGAAAGATGCCTCACAAGTCCTCAACTGGCAGCTTCATTAAATAGTACCCGCAAAACACCAGTCTCAACGTCAACAGTGAAGAGGCGACTCCGGGATCCTGGCCTTCTAGGCAGAGGTCCAGTGTCTGTGTTCTTTTGCCCATTTTAATCTTTACTTTTAGTTGACTAGTCAGACATCACTTTTTCTTCGCAACTCTGCTTAGAAGGCCAGCGTCCTGGAGTCGCCTCTTCACTGTTGACGTTGAGACTGGTGTTTTGCGGGTACAAAAACAAGGACATTTCTATGTGACCCCAAACCTTTGAACAGTAGAGTATATACAGTATCTTGTCCCCACACACTGAGGAAGACGGTTCAGGAGGCAAAGGAACTCCAAAGGCCACAGATTGAGGGGGTCTCCAAATCTACAATTAGACATGACCTCCATACCAATAGGCTTTTTGGAAGTGTTGCCAGAAAAAAAGGCTTAATTGAGGGCAACCAAGAATGTAAACGCCTTGAGTTTGCTAAACGGCACTGGCACTAGGATGGGAATCGGGTGCTATGGTCAGATTAGTCAAAAATATAGTTTTTGGGCCATGTACCCCAGCAGTGGGTTTGGCATTGAAAAGGATGCCTACTCAGAAAATAACCTAATTTCTCCTGTGAAATATGGTGATGATTTTTTCTCTTATTGGGCTGGTTGCCTCTGCCAGGAAGCTGAAACGTGGCTGCAAGTGGATCTTCCAGCAAGACTTCAAGCCCATTGAAAATCTGGGTTTTGAATTGAGGAGTGCAGTTCATAAGAGCAGACCAAAGGATTTCAAGGGTTTGGAAAGATTTTGTATGGAGGAAAGGTTTAAGATCCCTCCCAATGTGTTCTCCAATCTCATAAAACATTATAGAAAAAGGCTCAGTGTTACGCGCCTCCTAACGGAGGGAGGTGCAGGAATCAGGAGCAGGAGAGTAAAGAATTCCCAATGGCAAAATAGTTTAATGAGCAGTCCCAACACAACTACAACATGGGACTGAAACACTCCCAAACGAGGTTGCCACACACACAGGGAAATAAAGCGCATACACACAGGGGAGAAACCTCTACTCCTAAACTCAATACCTAACGGCACAACTGCCGTGAGAAAAGAAACCCTGCGGTGCAGATACGCATCCCTAACAACGTAACCACAGAAAACAATCCCACACAAAGACTAGCAGGCAGCGGAGGTAAAATATACCCACCGAAATCAACTAATCAGACAAAGGTGTAAACAATACAGACAGACACAAACGAAAAGGAAAAATGGATCGGTGGCAGCTAGTAGGCCGGCGACAACGACCACCACCCAAACAGGGAGAGGAGCCACCTTCGGTGGAAGTCGTGACACTCAGTGTCGTTATAATCACAAGGGGAGTCACACAAACCATTGAAACAGGAGTGCCAATCATTTTGACCATTATCTTTTTGAGAGAAAAAAAATTACTTGTTAAAAGAAATAGCAATATAGCTCAGTATTTGTATTATTTATTTCATAGTCTTTTTTGCTCATCTTTATCAAAGGAAACAATCAAAGGTGACCCTTTGGGCGTGTAAACTAAACCTGCTTGGCAATGACTTCAACAAAAAGAGATCTAAACTCTTACACACTGTTTAGGATAAGTCATTAATGTTTGGCCGACAACGTTTATCCATCCCTCGGGGATCAGTATTCTTGGCTTTGGATTGGTTTGGTGAGGCCGCTTTTTCCAAAAGCAGCTAACTTAAAAACAAGTGTAAGCTCTGAGCCAAGAAACATTTTGATATTTGCATCCTCCCAATGTGTGTGTGTGTGTCTCACTCACTCTTGGTGTTCATAGAAACAACGATGGGTGACTCCAGACCCTTATGGTGGACCAGGCATTTGACAGACACGTCCTTCAGCAGCACTGATTGGACGTTGAGGGTGCTGATGACCAGGGTGGTCCCATCCCCCTGCTGGAGCTGTGATGTCACAGGGGGTCCCATAGTTCGGTTGTCCCTCTCCACGTTCCACACTATCTCCGCCGGGGGCCGGGACACAGCTGTACAGTTGGCCTCAATAACCCCTGGAGACGTGCTCTTGTAGCTCACCTGGGGTTTAGGCAGTACTGGGGGAGACACAGATACAACCAAAAATCAATATTGGGTTTACTGAATCAATGTTTTTCAGGTGGGTGATCTACTGTTATTATGACTAGGACCTGGCTAGAGACTCTTTTTGATTACCTGGAACACGAAAGAAAATCTAAAAGCTTTAGTTGGGTTACACCAAGTTAACCACTGAGATGTGTCTAGTTTTGTGATTCTGACGTCGATAACTCAGTTAAAAACTTCTTGCGAATATAGGGGGTGCTGTTTCGACTTAGCATAAATCGGTCTTCAGATTAAACGGCTTCCTACTCAATTCTTGCTCGTACAATATGCATATTATTATTATTATTGGATAGAAAACACTCTCTAGTTTCTATAGCCGTTGGAATTTTGTCTCTGAGTGAAACAGAACTCCTTCTACAGCACTTTTCATGACAGGGAGTGATATTTCAGACATCTTGGCCCCTGTTCCCAGGTCGGTTGTAATGTCCCTGTAAATGCTATGGAGAAACAGACACTGCCTACGTCTTCCTCTGGATGTCAGTACGTGGTGACGCTTTGAATGGAGTCGATTGCGCAATCAGGGCCTGTATAAAACACCAAATACCGGAAGTAGCTTTCTTTTGCTGCCTGCGCCTGACGCACGAAGGACGTCGGACTTGCCTCCTTCCAAGCTGTTCTTTAGCCAGTAATATTTCTCCGGTCATGTTTTTACTCGTTATAGGTGTTAAAAACATCATAAGGTAGTTAATTTGAACCGTTTTATAGCAATTTATATCCGTTTAGGGCGATTTTATGGCATTTCTGTGTAATGCACTTTGAAGCGCTGGGCACTTTTCGAGTGCATGGTGAACGTTAGTGACCATTTCGACCGGACAAGAGGAGATCTTTCGACCAAAAGACGATTAGACCGGAGAAAGGATTCATTGCCCAAGATTCTGATGGAAGAACAGCTCATTGTAAGAACAATTTCTGATGATAAATCGTGTTTCTGTCGAAAAATGTTAAACGCTTATGCCGCCATTTTGCTTGGTATAGCTTTGCTTGGCGCAACCTGTATTGAAAAGTAAGGATAATTAAAAAAATGTAATTCAGCGATTGTATTAAGAATTAAATTGTCTATCAATCGCTGTCCACCCTGTATTTTTTAGTCAAGTTTATGAGTATTTATGTATAAGACTAGATCACTGTCTAATATGGCGCCCGACATTTTCTGACCAGCTGGGCTACTTTTCTCATTGTCTAACCATGATTTTGGTGGCTAAATATGCACATTTTCGAACAAACTCTATATGTATGTTGTAATATGATGTTACAGGAGTGTCATCTGAAGAATTCTGAGAAGGTTAGTGAAACAATTAATACATTTTGGTGGTGATAATGCTATCGCTCTTATTGCCGTGAATCAATGCTGGGGTAATGTTTGCACATGTGCTATGCTAATATAACGATTTATTGTGTTTTCGCTGTAAGACACTTAGAAAATCTGAAATATTGTCTGGATTCACAGGATCTGTGTCTTTCAATTAGTGTACGCTGTGTATTTTTAAGAAATGTTTTATGATTAGTAATTAGGTAATACACGTTGCTCTCTGTATTTTTTCTAGTCGAGTTGTGATGGTGGGTGCAATTGTAAACTATGATTTATACCTGAAATATGCACATTTTTCTAACAAAACCTATCCTATACAATAAATATGTTATCAGACTGTCATCTGATGAGGTTTTTTCTTGGTTAGTGGCTATCAATATCTTTATTTGGCCGAATTGGTGATAGCTACTGATGCAGTAAGAAAATGGTGGAGTAAGAAAATTGTTGTCTTTTGCTAACAGTGGTTAGCTAATAGATTTACATATTGTGTCTTCCCTGTAAAACATTTTACAAATCAGAGATGATGGCTTGAATCACAAGATCTGTATCTTTCATTTGGTGTCTTGGACTTGTGATTTCATTAACATTTTTTTTAATGATATCCCTGTAACTTTAGGCTAGGCTATGCTAGTCAGCTTTTGTGTTGGGGGGGATCCCGGATCCGGGTTTGGTAGGCGTTAGAGGTTAAGAAAGATAAACAGACGAGGGAGTACAAGATATCCAAACTTATTTGGGCAGAGAATCAATGTCACAGGTAACATCAATGTGTGAATACACTAAACTTGTGAATATAGTGCATTTGGCAAGTATTCAGACCCCTTGACTTTTTCCACATTCTGTTACGGTACAGCCTCATTCTAAAATGGATTACATCATTTTTTCCCCTCATCAATCTACACACAATACCCCATAATGACAAAGCAAAAACATATTTCAAAATAAAAAACTGAAATATCACATTTACTTAAGTATTCAGACCCTTTCAAGCTCTGTCAGGCTGCACAGCTATTTTCAGGTCTCTCTAGAAATGTTCGGGTTCAAGTCCGGGCTCTGGCTGGGCCACTTAAGGATATTCAGAGGCTTGTCCCGAAGCCACTCCTGCTTTATCTTGGCTTTGTGCTTAGGGTTGTTGTCCTGTTGGAAGGTGAACCTTCGCCCCAGTCTGAGGTCCTTAGCAGGTTTTCATCAAGGATCTCTCTGAACTTTACTCCGTTCATCTTTCCCTCGATCCTGACTAGTCTCCCAGTCCCTGCCACTGAAAAACATCCCCACAGCATGATGCTGCCAACAGCATGCTTCACCGTAGGGATGGTGCCAGGTTTCCTCCAGATGTGACGCTTGGCATTCAGGCCAAAGAGTTCAATCTTGGTTTCATCAGACCAGAGAATCTTGTTTCTCATGGTCTGAGAGTCTTTTAGGTGCCTTTTGGCAAACTGCATGCGGGCTGTCATGTGCCTTTTACTGAGGAGTGGTTTCCATCTGGCCACTCTGTCATAAAGACCTGATTAGTGGAGTGCTGCAGAGATGGTTTTCCTACTGGAAGGTTCTCCCATCTCCACAGAGGAACTCTCAAGCTCTGTCAGAGTGACCATCGGGTTCTTGGTCACCTCCCTGACCAAGGCCCTTCTCCCCCGATTGCTCAGTTTGGCTGGGCAGCCAGCTCTAGGAAGAGTCTTGGTGGTTCCCAACTTCTTCCATTTAAGAGTGATGGAGGCCACTGTGTTCTTGGGGACCTTCAATGCTGCAGAAATGTTTTGGTACCCTTCCCCAGATCTGTGCCTCGACACAATCCTGTCTCGGACGTCTACGGACAATTCCTTCGGCTTGGTTTTTGCTCTAACATGCATGGTCAACTGTGGGACATTATGCAACAGGTGTGTGCCTTTCCAAGTCATGTCCAATCAATTGAATTTACCACAGGTGGACTCCAATGGACACTTATGGAAACAAGGTTATTTCTAATGGAATCTTTGAGGGATTTTTAAAAATGTAATACATTTTCGAATAAGGCTGTATGTAAGGTAACAAAATTTGGAAAATGTGAAGGGGTCTAAATACTTTCTAAATGCACTATACTTGTGTTCTTGAGTTCCATAACCAACACTTTGCTTCGGTTTAAAATGTTCTGTTCTCAGAGCTGTGGAAAGAATGTTATTCATTGGAATTGAGACAGATTGCAATTCAATGGAATTGGATAGAGATATTTGGCCCTGACAGCAGCAGAGTGTCTTCACAGGCATTTATGAACTACCAATCTGTAGAAGATTTGTGGTAGAAGTGGGGCAGACTCCGAAGGAATTTAGACAACAGAACATTGCACTTTGATATCATACAGTACATTAATGAGAGAGAGAGAGAGAGAGAGAGAGAGAGAGAGAGAGAGAGAGAGAGAGAGAGAGAGAGAGAGAGAGAGAGAGAGAGAGAGAGAGAGAGAGAGAGAGAGAGAGAGAGAGCGCAATAGAACTAGAGACAGCGATAGCGACAGCAATAGAGACAGCGATAGAGACAGCGATAGAGACAGAAGTAGAGAGAGTGTGAGAGAGAAAGTGTGAGAGTGAGATGGCAGTGGTGAAGAAAGCGCAATAAAATTTGTATCTCTGGGATCTCTCACGCATTTCTGCTGGAATCGTTGGCAGTTCCATTTGAGACAAAAGCCTTACTGTTTGACTGGGCTGAGAAGGAAAAGACGGAGAGAGCGAGGGAGAGTGAGAATGAGAGAAAAAGGGAAAGAGAGAGAGAGAGGGAGGGTTGATGAGACAGTAGGGAGCACTGTCTGCAATACAGTAATACAGTCATGGCTTTGGGTGTCACACTTTACCCCCCCCCCCCCCTGCTCTGTATGATGGCGCCGGAGAGGATGGCTGCCGTTTTATTGGCTCTTAAACCTGTTATGGCTGCAGGGCGAATATTGAAAAAACTGGAAAATATGTGCACATTTTCAAACGGCCTCCTAATTAACTTTTTATTTTACAATATGCATATATTTACTACTGTTGGATAGATAACAGTCTATAGTTTCTAAAAAGGTTTGAATTGTTTCTCTAAGTCGAACAGAAATATTTTTACAGCCATTTTCCCAGCCGAATTGAGATTTCCAAAATGCGATGTGTCTCTTTAAGACCTTGTCTATAAAAGGCCATTAGACTTAGGACCGTAGAAACACATCACACGCCTTCATCAGGCTGTAATGCGGAAGTGAGAATTGAAAGCAGTCGAATATCTCGTCCATGGACTGAATAACACACCTTCTTGTAAGACCTGCGCAGTTAAAAAAAAAATCCGGGCGCGAAGCATAATTTGGTCTCGGCTTCTGGAAGAAGGTCGATAACGGTGAATATGATCTCTGACTTCGATATTATTTGATACATGTCACAAAATCATCCTAAAGTATGTTTTTTCAATATACTTTAATTATATTATTGCAATTTATTCTGGACTTTAGATGTGATACGACGGAAGAATTTTTTGAAGAAAGACAGAGTAGCGCCGCAATGCTATTGTGCTTGCTAACCAAAGAGGGAAATAGTTCGTTCTGGAACCCAACTAAAGACTCTACTGGACATTGGACCCCGTTACAACATTCTGATGGAATATCAACAAAGATAAGGACCCAATTTGGGATGCTTTTTCATATATCTGTCGAACTGTTGTATGCTAACTCTGCTAACTGTGCTAGGCTAGCGCTTGACTTATGCTAGTGCTGCCTTATGCTAGCTTATGTTGTTAGCTAATATAACGATATATTGTGTTTTCGCTGTAAAACACTTCAAAAATTGGAAATATTGGCTTTATTCACACGATATCTGTCTTTCATTAGCTATCCACCATATGTTTTTCTGAAATGTTTTCTGAGGTGTAATTAGTAGTCGACGTTGGTGTATGTATTTTCTCTGGCTACTCCCGTCTGGATTCAGACTCTAGCTATGTGGTAGCATTTATGGTAGCATCAATGTAAAACTGATTTATAGCTAAAATATGCACTTTTTATGAACAAAACATAGATTTATTGTGTAACATGTTATATGACTGTCATCTGAGGTAGTTTTTTCTGGGTTCTTTAGGTTGGTTTTAGTTTATTTCGGTTGGCTTGTGCATGCTACTTGAATCATAATTCATACATCATAATCATATTCATACGTGTCTGTCCACTTTTGTATTTGGTGGTGAGCTAACATAAATATATGTGGTGTTTTCTCTGTAAAACATTTAAAAAAATCGGACATGTTGGCTGGATTGACAAGATGTTTATCTTTCAAATGCTGTATTGGACTTGTTAATGTGTGAAAGTTAAATATTAAAAAAAAAAATAGATTTTGAATTTCGCGCCCTGCAGCTGTTGTCATTTTCGTTCCGATTTCGGGCTTGCACCCCAAACAGGTTAACCAACCGTGCTATTTTGTTTGTTTTTTCGCGTTTTTCATTACTTATTTTGTACATAATGTTGCTGCTACCGTCTCTTATGAACGAAAAGAGCTTCTGGACATCAGAACAACGATTACTCGCCTTTAATTAGACGTATAATTTGTCTTTAATGAGTCGGACGAGAGGGATTTACTCCAGACACTCAAACAGGCCCTCATTCCCGTCATTCGCAGGAGAAAGAGACAGAGATTTCATGGAAGGAGAACGGGGTGCCTTATGAGGATCAGGCGACGAGTGGCTAATCTGCCTTTGGCATCCGTACTATTAGCCAACGCACAATCGCTGGAAATTAAATGTGACGAACAAAAAGCATGTATATCCTACCAACGGGACATAAAAAAATGTAATATCTTATGTTTTACCGAGTCGTACCTGAACGACAACATGAATAACATACAGCTGGTGGGTTATACACGCTATTGTAGGAGTAGGTGACATATGTGGGTAGATATCACACTGTTGGACAGTAGATGTAGTGGTGTGGTGGTAACATAAGATACATGGATAACATATGGAGATGGAGGATGGTTGAGCATTGGAGTAACGAGCCACATGTTGACATAGATCATGAGACCGTGGTAATGGAAATCTACTGGGGGACGTTCTGACCCTCTGACCCTTGTAGATTCTCCATTGTGTTGACAGATTGACCAGACATGTTGGTGCCAGGGTGTTTTGACACACTAGATTTATAGTCTACCCATTCCACTAGAAAAGCATACATACCAGAGAAATATGCCTGGGGTGGCTGGACACTAATGAACAAGAAACACATAGTCTGCTGATTCCATTTAAGTGAGACATAGACCAGATACATAGATAGGATAGGGGGGGCACAAAGAGTGCATTGATTTAGTGGTGAAGGGAGGGGAAAAGGAGTTTGTTGACACACTAATATAGAGAGTCTGACCACTATTATAATTTAACTGAAAGCAGATGATGGGCGTTAGTATGTGTGAACAAGCAGGAAGCCTGAACTAAAAAGATAATGATGTTGAAGAATTAGGGGAAGTATGTTTATTTGCATATGGGGTGGACTCATATGCTATTTGGATATAAAGAGCGAACCAGTGCTCTGGGAGTGGGGGTTCCGTGGGACATTCGAGATGGTTATACTATTGTAAATAAAAGCATGTTTTGATTTCACAAGTTCTGATAAAGCGTTATATTTCTGAGATGATTTTCCACGACATATTTGGCGAGCTTGCCAGGAGGGACAGGGACTGAGGAATGGCGATCAGGGCTGGAGATAGTTTCTTTGGACAATCTTGCAAACACTATGGCCACAACTATAAAAAGGTAAGCTTGTTCTTACATAGTTGAAATGTTTGTATGGATTGCTTCAGAGATCCTGTCTCAGCGAGAAGGGCGCCATGTAAGTCTCTCTTTCAAATTTCCTAAAAAGAAACCAGTAAAAACGAAAGAACTTTTGAATTCAAATAAATTTGCATGTATGTGTAATTTGGGGAATTGTATTAAATATAAATGCATGCGCATGTATAGAGAATGAGTGAATAGGCGATGTGAACTTTGCTTGTGTTAGGTGTTTAGTGGAGCATGCGCTCGTTCTGATTAGACCGTTCGAATGTGTAGCTTAAATGATGTGCTTGTTTGCGCCATCTGGCTGAGATGGCTGGCTATAATGTGAGACAGCTCATACGATAAAAACAGATAATGTAGGTAGAAAATCCTGTGATACCTCTTCAATAAAATTAGTAGAAGGAATGCTTGGACAGGTTACTTATGAATAACGGCTCTAAAGATAACATAGAACTGCATAAATAAGTAGTTAGAAAGCCACCGCTCTTTAAAAAAGGAACATTTTTAAAGAGGTCTGATTGGGTGGATATTTAGTAAATAAATACTTCATGGCTACCGCCCCAGAACGGGGGACTGAACGGATGAATATTTAGAAGGCAGGAAAAACGTTTGCCCGATTGTGCGGCGTTCAACTGCAAAAGTAGCTTATAAATATTAGGTTGTAGGAAAAACGTTTGCCCGATTGTGCGGCGTTCAACTGCAAAAGTAGTTTATACGGTCAAAACATAAATCAGTAGTTAAATAAATATTTCATGGTTAACGCTCTGAAAGGAGGACTGTACGGATGAATATTTAGAACGTTTGCCCGATTGTGCGGCGTTCAAATGCAAAAGAAATCCTGCGAATAAAAAAACCGCTCTGTCTAGCTAACAGGGTTTTGTAATTCAGTAGGTCACGCCACAATACTACTCTAATAAAAGAAGAAAAGATCAGTATTGGGGGGGGTGGGTAGGATATGAAGACAAGCTGATCCGATTAGACAGTAGTCTCTCGTCATATCGTAGAAATCCTATTAGCCTAGGCTTATGTTGAAGAAAGGGATTAAGTCAATAAAGAAAGAACTGAGTTGTTTTGAGGTAAAAACAAAGGGATTGAATGAACGGATGAAACATAAAAGGATGAATGATAATGTTGTAAGAAATGAGTAGATCTGTGTAGAGATAGAACATTAGGAAGAAAGAAAGGACAGGTTGGGTTGGGTTGTGTGTGTGTGTGTCTGTGACCAACTGCTGGTAGGAAGAGGCATGCGCAAGCCTCTCTGACAGTTAACTGAGTGTAATTTGAGAAGGAGAGTGCAGTTAACTGCTATTAGGCAGATGGAATGAAATTAAGGAACATCGAAGTAAAATAAGTTATAATCAAGGATAAAAACACTGATGTGATAAAGTAATAAGCGACCATAGTAGAATACTAAAAAAGGTGTTAAAATAAATAACCATACAGATAATAAGAGGATTAAACCAAATAGTGTGTAACAAGACAGAAAGTAGAATCGTCGATAAATTGAAATTGTACTATAAAGTTAAAAACGAATCTAGGTTAGTTAAGATAAATAGTGATAAATAGTGAAATTCAGGACAGATTAAGGATTCACAAACGGTGTAACAAAGGAAGAGGAAAAAACAGGCTGTCGATCACTCTGTACCCACAGAGACTGCGGTCTAAAAATAGCCTGAAGGACAGAGACCAGAATATGAGAGGTTTGTTTCACTAAAACCGTGAATCGGGAATTAAACAGTAAAATGGGATAAAAGACAATGAAATAATAAGAATATAGGGGAGAGGTAAGAAAGTATAGACAAAATAAATTAATAAAGGTAAAAGTAAGACGTTAGATAGAGATCTTAACGGAGCGGGCAGTGGACTGGTGTGACTCAGTTGGTAGAGCATGGTGCTTGCAACGCCAGGGTTGAGGGTTAAATTCCCATGGGGGACCAGGATGAATATGTATGAACTTTCCAATTTGTAAGTCGCTCTGGGTAAGAGCAGTTGCTAAATGACTTAAATGTAATGTAAATGTAATCATAAAATTGATTAGAATTATAAAATGAATAAATAATGATATCTGTAAAGGGAAAAACACAGTGATATTTGAAGTATTGTACTAGAATAAGACATTAAGTCATCTGTAGTATTCAGAAATAATGTCTGTACTATATAGAGCGTGGTTTGAGAAGAGAAATTAAGTGATGTGACAAATGCATTTTTAATTGGAAAGGGGATTCGCTCTACCTTGGAAAAATAGTAAATAAAAGGTGTGTAATACATGGGAATATTTAGGAAAAATAAATAAATAATTAGTGGCATGACAACAAAATGACTGTTTTCATAGAATAGGGAGAGAAGGACACTATTACCTGATAAACAGGATAAATAGGACAAGGGAATTAAACAGTCACATGGGACCAAAATGTGAAGCTCGATTTGCAGGCGTTCTGATGTCAACATTCTATCATCAGAAAATACATTGCGATGGGGTTGTGTGTGTGGTTCCTCTAGTCCTCGCAGACGTGCGGGTGATTGGCAGAACTATTGACAAGATCTAAGAACCAATAAGAAAATAGCTCTCTGTTCTGGATATAGGTATATCGGGTATGGGAAAATTAGTGTAATGTGACATTAGAACTTAGTGCGGTAGCAGGAAATGCCGCTATACAAGAGTTTATATCCTTGTCAAAATAACAAACAACTAGTTGGTTTGAGGTTAGTGAGAATGGAATTTTTTACTTGGCGGTGTATAGTCTCTAAACGAACAATGAGTGTTTCATAGAGATTACAGTTTATATGTGGTCAAGAAGAAGTATTAGATCACGTTTGACTTGACATCTAGTAGAGTAACGATGGGATTTTAATTGTTAGACATTCTATACCACAATTCTCTGGAACTGTTAAAGATGCTTTAGAATAAAATCTATGGATAAGTAAAATTATTGGTTTGCTGACTTAAAGGTAACATTGTGAATATTAACGATATGTACACTTTCTTTTCCAGAAAGAATAAGGAGAAAAAAAAAGGTTTTTTTAATCTTCTCTGGTCAACAATGTCATTGGAGACTGCGTTACTGTAGAAAGCAGTTAATTAAAGTCAGCTGCTTTAAAAATAAAAATATCTGGATAAGGCTAAAACATGGAGTTCTGGATGAGTGAGTCCAGTCCCTTTGCTATTATCGGCTTATGATTCACTAGTGAGTACACCATGTACTGGGAATGAATATGCATTAGTAGATATATTGGAAGGGTTTTTTCCAATTCAGTTTCAAATTGGGTATGCAAAAGGATGAACATGTTTTTGAAAAATGTATTTAAGTTGCTCCCAAAGAAAGGGAGTGGAAACATATTAATGGTGTCAAAATGCCCTGAATCCTAGGAATTTCCTGTGAAAGACTGATCACCTTTTACTAGAAATTGTTGGAACAGGTGGGATTTACTTATAAAATTTTTAAGACACCAGACTCTATTTAAACTGTATAATTACTTTGAAAATCTATTATGTCCCTGGGATAATTATGAAGAGTTGTACCCTTAAATTGAATAAGTGATTCAAATAGGTTTATTTTAATTTTTGATATAACATGGGTTCATAGGTAAAACTATCAGTTCTTTGGGTAAATACACAAATGTGTTTTGTTCATTATGCATATAAAAAGTGTTGAAAGTTATTCCAACGGGTTTATTGGAGTGTGGGTTTGTGAGGGTTTTTGTTGATAAATACATCATCTGTAATTCATCTGAGAGAACACTGGTGGAATAAGGGAGTTATCATAAGAAGGTGACGTCAGAATGCTTTAAGGCATGGGAGAGAATATCACCACAAGTGGGTGTGGAGATCAAACCCACCCTAACCGACTGAATAGTGAGGGACAACTGTGTCTGATGACCTGTGAACTGTATCTAAAAAAAGACATGCTGAAATGACATTATATTGTTGGGAGAATAATGACTTAAAGTTATTAGGGTACTGATTTTTTATTATCAGGCCATTCATGAGAGAAACTGAGACAAAAGGGCTATTGGGAAAATAGATGGTACTGGTAATAAAAGTGTTTAGTATAAATGTTAATTATTAAAGGGATGTTGTGTATTGACGAGATAAGGTCAAATTTGAGTTAAAGTAAACACTAAGGACTGTTATCCTGAATATTGGGTTGGAAAATGTTTTTAAGAAATAACTGTTTAGTTATTTTGATATAGAACTGTTTAAATTTAATAGGCCTAGGGAAGCTCTGGAAACTAATCCTGAGACAAGGTGGTTGACAACTTACAGAATATTAGATTAAAGGTTTTTTTGTTTTTTTTTGTTTTATAAAGTCATTGGAATTGGAATGATAAAATCTAATGTTTAATTGAATAAAAAGATAGTATGTTGTGCGATGATACCCAAGAATGAAGAAGAAAGAGACCAATAATAACAGGGGCATAGAATGAAACAGATGGACGTTTTCTCCAGGTTTAATTACATTACGAATAGTGGAAATTTATTGCAAATGTGTAATTATTATAATTTTTTTTTTTTCTCTTTTTCTCGTTTGGTCAATTTATTTTTGTTTTGAGGAACATAAGGTTGTGTATATGTTCCTGAGGAGGGACTGATACTGATATCAATGATATATAAATTGACTTAACTTCTTGAGAATACAGGGGGTGCTGTTTTCACATTAGCATAATTGCCTCTACAGATAAAACTGCCTCTTATTCAATTATTGCTGTTACTATATGCATATAACCATATGCCATTGGATAGAAAACAAGCTATGGTTTCTAAAACCGTTCCAATTTTGTCTCTGAGTCAAACACAGGTCATTTCACAGCACTTTCCCTGAGCCAGAAGAAGTTTGCAAGATGTGTATGCTCGCTTCAAAGCTCTGCCTATATATGGTCACGCGACCTATGACCCGAAACACACTTCCTTCTTCTTCCTCTGGGTGTCTGGAAGACGTCAGAGGAGAAATTTTTTGTTTATCTTGTACTGACGTGAAATAAGACCTATTTCTTTAGCGTGACCGACAACTTCCGGTTTCCTGAGATGCGCGTTTAGAGAAGCCATTGACTTTTGTTATGCTGACGTTACGGATGAAAACTATCTCCGTGTCGAAGTTTGTTTGATACATGTGACCATATCACCGTAATGTATGTTTTTTCAATATAGTTTAACCTGTCTAGGATCAGCGTGGCGCTAGCGGCACACCCCCCCCCCCCCCCCACTGAAAAACCAGTGCCGCGAAATTCAAAAAAAATATTTTTTTAAATATTTAACTTTCACACATTAAAGTCCAATACAGCTAATGAAAGACACAGATCTTGTGAATCCAGTCAACATTTCCGATTTTTAAAATGTTTTACAGGGAAGACACAATATGTAAAGATGTACATCTATTACCTAAAAACACATTAGCATAATCCACCATCTTTTATTTGTCCACCAACACCAGTAGCCATCACCAATTCGACTAAACTAAGATATTTATAGCCCCTAACCAACAAAAAAACTCATTAGATGACAGTCTGATAACATATTTATGGTATGGGATAGGTTTTGTTAGAAAAAAGTGCATATTTCAGGTATATGGCATAGTTTACAATTGCACCCACCATCACAAATGGACTAGAATAATTACAATGAGCAACGTGTTTACCTAACTACTAATCATCAAACATTTTGTAAAAATACACAGCATACACGAATCGAAAGACACAGATCCAGATTTTCTAAGTGTCTTACAGCGAAAACACAATAAATCGTTATATTAGCTTAGCACATAGCAATTAGCAGCCCAGCATTGATTCTAGCCAAAGTGAGCGATAAAAGTCAACATCGCCAAAAGATATTAATTTTTTCACTAACCTTCTCAGAATTCTTCCGATGACACTCCTGTAACATCATATTACACAATCCATATAGAGTTTGATCGAAAATGTTTATATTTAGCCACCAAAATCATGGTTAGACAATGTGAAATGTAGCTCAGCTGGTCAGAAAATGTCCTTGCGCCACTTAGACAGTGATCTACTCTTATACATAAATACTCATAAACGTGACTAAAAAATATAGGGTGGACAGGGATTGATAGACAATTTAATTCTTAATACAATTGCGTTATTACATTTTTTAATTTATCCTTACTTTTCAATACAGTTTGCGCCAAGCGAAGCTACGTCAAAAAACATGGCGTCCTAAGCCACTAAAATGTTTCGACAGAAACACGATTTATCATAATAAAAATGTCCTACCTTGAGCTGTTCTTCCATCAGTATCTTGGGCAAAGGATCCTTTCTTGGGAGAAATCGTCTTTTGGTGGAAAGCTGTCCTCTTGCCATGTGGAAATGTCAACTGCGTTCGGGATGAACTGAAAAGCGTGCCCAACTTTTCACATCGTTGCAAAAATAAATGTCCCAAAATCGCACTAAACGGATATAAATTGCTATAAAACGCTTTAAATTAACTACTTTATGATGTTTTTAACTCCTATAACGAGTGAAAAGATGACCGGAGAAATATAACAGGCTAAACTAACGCTTGGAACAGGTGCGCGCCGGTGTCCTCTAGGCTCATGACGCAGCTCCCAAAGAATGACTAGCTTCAGGGTTTTTTCATTTGTAGGGCCTGTGAACGCGCAATCGACCCCGTTGGAATCGTCATCACGTAAAGGCATCCAGGGGAAGACGTAAGAAGTGTCCGTATAGTCATAGCAACGACAGTGCCCTTTTAACTGACTTCAGAAAAGTGGCCAACATTTCTCAAATCTGACTCCATGTCAGGGAAATTGCTGTAGAATGGGCTCTGTTCCACTTAGAGACAAAATTTCAACTCCTATAGAAACTATAGACTGTTTTCTATCCAATAATAATAATAATATGCATATTGTACGATCAAGGATTTTGTGGGAAGCCGTTTAAAAAATTAGCCAAATTAGCATAAATAGTCTAAACAGCGCCCCCATCCCCAACAGGTTAATCAGATTATTAGAATTTTTTCGGGAGTTTTGCCGTGTTCCGTTCTTTGAGTTTTTTAACTTTGGACAGGGGCCGTGCCAGTCGACCAGTACCCAGGCTAAATGAAGAGGGGAAGTTGCCATTGTGAATGGATTGAACGACTCATCAGGACTAAGGACACCTTGATCAACATTCTGATGAAAGACCAGCAATAGTAAGACCCAATTTACGATGTTATTTCATATATCTGTCGTGCATGTGAACTGGTCGCGCGCGTCCAGCTGGTTCTGGCTGGCCTGGTTATGCTAATTTAGCGCTACATTTTGTTTTCGCTATAAAACATTTAAAAAATCTGAAATATTGTTTGGATTCACCAGATGTTGGGCTTTCAATGTCTGTACGCTGTGTATTTTTTCTGAAATGTTTTAACCCTCCCGTTGTCTCGGCGGGTCAGAGCGACCCCGGGCAGTTCCGAGTTGATTGCCCGTGTCTGTGTGTGGGTCGGAGTGACCCCGGCAGCGTTAGCAAGGTGTATGTTGTAACCCTCCTGCCCCTGTGTGGGCGGGGTCATAGTGACGTCAGAGGGGTCAGAGTGACCCCGGCGGCGTTAGCAAGGTGTATGTTGTAACCCTCCTGCCCCTGCCCCTGTGTGGGCGGGGTCATAGTGACGTCAGAGGGGTCAGAGTGACCCTCGGCAGCGTCACCTGTCGCTTCCCCCGTGTCTGTGTGGGTCAGAGAGACCCCGGCAGGCCGGGGTCACAGTGACCCAACACCACCACCTGCTGGATACTAGTAAAAGGTCCTGCCCCAAAATTGACATTCTCAACATTCCGGGCAAGGGCCTGTGTCGAATACGGCGTGTCTGCCCCCAAACGGGCCCTTGGGCACCGTGTGAGTTTGGATATCGAATCTAAAAACGCCCCCCTACAAACTACTTTCCCTTGGTTGTGGAAATTGTGCCTTTCGGGTATGGCTGTTGTTAGACAACCTTCCCCTTGCCTCGGCGGGACAGAGTGACCACCGGCCAGCGTTCTGAGTCGATTCCCAGTGTCTGTGTGGGTTAGAGAGACCCCGGCAGCATTTAGCAAGGTGTATGTTGTAACCCTCCTACCCCTGTCTGGGCCAGGTCACATTGACCCGAGCCCTGTTGTAAGCCCTGCGTTATGAGTTGTTCCCCTCTGTTCCGAGGGCCTGGGGTCAGAGAGACCCCGGCGGCGTTAGCAAGGTGTATGTTGTAAACCCTCCCCTCCTACCCCTGTCTGAGCCGGGTCGGAGTGACCCGGGGCCTGTGTTAGGAGTTGTTCCCCTCTGTCTGGGCCGGGTCGGAGTGACCCCGGCAGGGACCAGTTGTCCCCACCAACTCTGTGCACGACCTCGGTGCTATCACGCGGTTAGTCCAGCCGAGCGTCCCGGATGGGACCGAAGGGGCCAAGGGACCGAAGGGGCGAAGGGTCGAAGGGCCGAAGGGCCGAAGGAGCAGGCAGGGCCGACCACGCGCCTCGTCCATTCGCGTGCCTCGTCCCATTCACGTGGCCACCGTAAGCAGGGCGTAGAGAGGCTACTAATATTGTCAGGAAGAAGAAGAAGAAGAAGAAGAAGAAGAAGAAGAAGAAGAGGACGACGACGAGGAGGAATACGACCCCGCCGAGCGTGAGCCCTCCGCCTACGACAGTAAGCAGGGCGTAGAGAGCCTACTAATATTGTCAGGAAGAAGAAGAAGAACAAGAACAACAACAACAAGAACAAGAACAACAACAACAACAACAACAAGAAGAACAAGATGAGGACGATGATGAGGACGACGACGAGGACGACGGCGACGAGGAATACGACCCCGTCGAGCGTGTTGCCTCCGCCTACGACGCCTCGCAGTCCCGGTTTCAGCGCGGCTCAGGTCCTGGAACAGATATCCTCCAGCGTCGACCAAGAAGACGAAGAAGACTACTGCGATTCCGAAGAGGAGGACGTTTCGGAAGATGAAGACGGTGAGGAATACAACCCCGAGCGCGACGCGGACGACTACGGAGACGACTCGGCCTCGCGGTCGAGCTCCTCTTCGGAGGAAGATCCGGAGGAAGAGCCGGAGGAAGAGCCGGAGGGAGACGCGGCCGCTGCCCGAGAGCGAGACAGAGAGCCAGACAGAGCCAGAGAGCCAGAGCGAGAAAGGGAGACGTTGCTGTCGAAAAACGGCAAAATCAAATGGTCCTCCGCGGCCTATCGCGGCCCGGACCGACCCCGCGCCATCCGCCAGCCCTGCCCCGCCGTGACGCCGGGCCCCACGGCCTACGCCGCGTCGCGAGCGCTCGACATCGAGTCCGCCTTCCGGCTGTTTGTCACACCGGCGATAGAAAGGATCATCGTGGACATGACCAATCTGCAGGGGGTGAGAAAATACGGCGACGGCTGGCGACCCATGGACTCCACCGACCTGCGCGCCTACGTAGGGCTGCTGATCCTAGCCGGCGTCTACAGGTCCCGAGGCGAGGCCGCGGCCAGCCTGTGGGACGCCGAGAGCGGCAGGACCGTGTTCCGCGCCACCATGCCGCTCAAGGCGTTTCACAAGTACTCGAGGCTGCTGCGATTCGACGACCGCCAGTCGAGACCCGCGAGACTCGCCACCGACAGACTGGCGGCCGTGAGAGAGGTGTGGGACCTGTGGGAGGAGCGGCTGCAGGCCCTCTACAACCCGGGGCCCGAAGTGACGGTGGACGAACAACTGGTCCCGTTCAGAGGTACCGTCTATGCATCTGTGTACGTACGCGTAGCGTAGAGAGCACGGGCAGTCTATGTATCTGTGTTTGTACGCGTGGCGTAGAGAGAGCGGTAGCAGTCTATGTATCTGTGCATAGAGAGCGGTAGCAGTCAATGTATCTGCGTTTGTACGCGTGGCGTAGAGAGCACGGGCAGTCTATGTATCTGTGTTTGTACGCGTGGCGTAGAGAGCACGGGCAGTCTATGTATCTGTGCATAGAGAGCGGTAGCAGTCAATGTATCTGTGTATGTACGCGTAGCGTAGAGAGCACGGGCAGTAGTAGCACGGGCAGCGGTAGCAATCGGCAGTAGTAGCAATGGGCAGCAGTAGCAATGGGCAGTGGCACGGGCGGCGGCGTCGGCGGCTGCGTGTAACGTAAACGCAGTGCGCCCCGATGGTGAGCCTGTAACGATGACGCTGCTGCTAATCTCCTGCTAATCTCCTCTCCCTCTCCTCTCCCTCTCCTCTCCCTCTCCTCTCCCTCCCCTCTCCCTCGCCTCAAGGACGCTGTCCTTTCCGACAGTACATTCCCAGCAAGCCGGCCAAATACGGCATCAAGTCGTGGGTGGCCTGCGACGCCAAGTCCAGCTACGCTTGGAAGATGCAAGTGTACACCGGCAAGGCGGCCGGCGGATGCCCCGAGAAGAACCAGGGCGCGCGCGTCGTCCTCGATCTGACCGAGGGACTGCCGGCCGGTCACAACGTCACGTGTGACAATTTCTTCACCTCCTACGAACTCGGGCAGCGGCTCCTCGAGAGGAACCTCACCATGGTGGGCACGGTGCGAAAGAACAAGCCCGAGCTCCCTCCCGCGCTGCTCCAGTCCAAGGGCAGACAGGTCTCGTCCTCCAGGTTCGCCTTCACGCCCACCGCCACTCTAGTGTCCTACCTGGCAAAGAGAAATAAGAACGTGCTGCTTCTGAGCACGCGGCACGCGGAGCCTGACGTCAGCGATCGCCGAGACCGGAAGCCGGCCCTCATCCTAGACTACAACTGCAACAAGGGCGGCGTGGACAACCTAGACAAGGTGGTCGGGACCTACAGCTGCAGACGGATGACCGCCCGCTGGCCCCTGGTCATCTTCCACAACATCCTCGACGTGTCCTCCTACAACGCCTTTGTCATATGGCGAGAGATCAACCCCGACTGGATGCCCGGGAAGCGGAACAAGAGGAGGGTGTTCCTGGAGCAGCTCGGAAAGGCGCTCGTGAAGCCCTTGATCCAAAGAAGGCAGCGTCTCCCCCGCACCGAAGCCGCGTCCGCACTTGTCAAAGTCATACGGGGCGAGCGTGTATCCGCCGAGGCTCGTCCGCAGGCCCGCGAGCGAGCCGCCGGCCCGGCCGCCGCCGCCGCCCCGGCCGCCCCGCTGGGGGCGAGTAAGAGGAAGAGGTGTCAGGTCTGCCCACCCAAGAAGGACGCCAAGACACACACAGCGTGCTGCAGGTGTAAGAAATACATCTGCAAAGGCTGTTCACACCCATACTGTCACACTTGTGCCCACTGGGCCTTTAGCCAAGACGGGACAGAGTGACCCCGGGGGGGGGACACTGTGTGCTAGGCATAATAGAAGGACAACGGGAGGGTTATGTAACAACAACCATACCCAAAAGGCACAATATCCACAACCAAGGGAAGGTAGTGCAGGAGGGGGGGCGTTTTTAGAATCAATACCCAAACTCACACGGGGCCCAAGGGCAGTACGGGGGACAGCCTGTCACTTCGCACACAGGGCCCTTGCCCGTAATGTTGAATCTGTGAGTGTCCACCACAACCTCTCAGTTATCCAAAACTTTATGTTGTATCCTGTCTGTGGAATTTGGAGGCTGTGACAATAGATCCAGCTTTCAGTAGTGTAGCAAACCACGTATCAGTTATCCAACACTTGATGTTCTAGCCAACGCACTAATACAGGGAACTACTTATAAGTCAGTTTGGGTTGTTACAAGAGTTTACATTTATCAACACTGGGGAAGAGGTATCAGCTATAACAAGTAGGACTATTATGGGTAACCTGTTCATCTTCGTTGCAACAATCCACTTGTCTCTATGTATGCATCTGTACGAAAAGCACAGTGTAATCAGTGATGGACCTGTGCTTGAAGAAGACTACCTGGGTGTGGATGGGGGACTTGACCTTGACGGAGAATATCGTGGTATGGATGGGGGACCTGAGTTCTGAATCTGACACTGCTCCGAGAAAGTATGGGGGAGATGTAATTATCCTAACAGTTGAAATGTTATATTGTATTCATTTGGTACTATGGTGATGTGGACCTCTTTTATCAATAAAGTACAGTTGGTAACACTTGACAGTTGCTTGTCTGAGCATACTTTATTTTTTACTTGCATTCAACAGCATTATAAACTATAACAAGGCTACCCAAGCCCTCACAGTGAGCAAGCCTGGAAGCCTTATAGGCTCCTGTGGCTTCTGTCAAGCTCTGTGCGTTTGATGACGCTTTCCTTAGGCCCGCCCTATCATGACTCAGTCAGCAAGCATGGAAGCCTTATAGGCTCCTGTGGCTTCTGTTAAGCTCTGTGTGATTGATGACGCTTTCCTTAGGCCCGCCCTATTATGACTCAGTCAGCAAGCATGGAAGCCTTATAGGCTCCTGTGGCTTCTGTTAAGCTCTGTGTGATTGATGACGCTTTCCTTAGGCCCGCCCTATCATGACTCAGTCTGCAGAACTGTGGGTCTTTGACAATAGGGGCCAAAGCGATATATTAATGACCATACTGACGTCTCTCAGGAAGCAGAACAGAGTGTATAATGGCACATGGGAAATCAGAGTCTTTCTATACACTCAGATATTGTAATACAGCAAAGGAGAATGACAGTAGCGACGACTCGGACATTGACTTTGTTAGTGGCAGCACATGCAGAGAGCTGCAGTTCAACCCTGTTACAGTTGAAGATGCCCAGCTGCTGTGCACTAGGCTGAAGGTGCAGTGCAAGAAGAGGTCTCTCAGTCATACTGCGTCTGGTGTGTTAGGTGCTCCGTGTAAGAATGTGAAAATAAAAGGTGACGGAAATTGTTTCTTCAGAGCGGTCAGTGAAGCACTGTGTGGTACAGAGGAGTACCATGAGCCAATTCGAAATGCGGTGGTGCAGCAGCTACAGAGCAAACAACATATGTATAGGACCATCCTGAGAGTGTGTTACCGTTCAGTGTCAGAGTACATTACGGAGTCCAACATGAATTGTTTAGGTAGTTGGGCGACCGAAGTGGAGATTCAAGCAGCTGCAGACATGTTGGGGGTAAGCATATATACATACTATACCAACCGTTGGATTGAATACAGATCTAATGGTTTAGAGGTGTCTAAGCAGGGCATATATTTGGAGAATAGTCGGAACCATTACGAGACAGTCGTTTGTGTCAAGAGGCCTCAGACTCAGTCTTGTTACGGTTACTGCCAGGGTTATGAGATTGGGAACAGCCATATACCACAAGCAGTTAGGTCCTCAGGCTCCAAATCATCTGATTCCGAAAGCAGTTCGGGAGCGGACATGGCAGGTGACTACGAGGATTGGATGTGTGATGATTATCAGGACAATTGTCAAGAGGACTATACCCATAACCGAGATACTCCCGGTGCTGACATGGAGGATACCAGAGACCAAGAGGCTGAAACCAGTCCCCGTTCAACCGATAGTCTTGTGGACTACGACATTTACGATTCCGAGGAGTCAGACTACGAGGTCCACACCCAAGACGTCGACAGTGAACAGCTCTACAGTGAACAGGTTGACGACGAAGAGGTGGTCTACTGTGAAGAGGTCTATGGTGAAGAGGTTGACACCGGCGCTGTCGTGGAATGTGAAGAAGTCGATGATGACGAGGTGGTGGACTGTGACGACGTGTACGATGAAGAGGTTTACGACGACGAGGTGGTGGACTGTGAAGACGTGTACGATGAAGAGGTTGACGATGGCGAGGTGGTGGACAGCAACGAAGACTACAGCGAAGAGGGTGGCGAGTTACAGGTTTACTGTGAAGATGGTCACGACTCGATTCCAGCTGTGGAAGATTCGAGAAAGCAACATTCGATGGAAAGCATGCTTAGTTGGTCTATACTGAACACATCATGGCATTCCTTCCTAGAATGGCTGGGGGAGCGCTGGTGGGGATCAGTCTCTAAAGAGCAGATTATCACATTCATGGATACATCTAACAGTCGCAAAGGGGACATTGTCGTCGCAGCACACTTCGGTGGCATGCAAGGAGGAGTGTGTTCGATTATGGTGAAGACACAGGATTCAGTCATGACCTTTACTGTTGTTATTAGTCGAGGCAGGTACATCTGTACCGATATGGTACAAGGTCTATTTTCAACTCCTATTGACATTATGAAAGTTCTGGTGCGTAAACTGGGAGAAGGACACTTGCTACGTAGACCCAGGTGGATGGCTCATGACCCCAAATACTTTGCTATGACACAAATTGTGGACGAGCTGCGTTATATTGTAAAGCTGATAAAAGGCTCATGGTGGGGAGCTGCATTCCTCAGTTTGGAAATGTCCCCACCACATGGTAAAGTGATAGAGCTTCTACGAATGAGGACAAACAAGCACACCAACCCAGCTGCCGCAATCCATTATATGAATGAGGACAGTTTGGGATACCTGTTTGATATTGTAACTGCCAAGGGAAAGAGATTCAAGGTGACGTTTGATAACTTGGGGTTTACGATTGGGACAGGTGTACACTTTCCATATATCACATCTATTCTTTCCCGCATCTGCTGCCTTGAAGATGCAACCTTTGTTGCCCGACCAAAGAACCACATCTTTGGGGATGAAGGCCTGGAACGTCACCCAGGTGTCACAGATGCCAGACACAATGTCTAGAGTAGGAAAGATATAGGTGGAGAGCATATGTAATCACTGTCATATCGCTTGGTAAATGTGCCATTACAAAGTGCTTGTGGTGTATTATTCAATGTCCATATCCTTCTGTGAATAAAGACAATAATATCCTGAGCAAGAATACCAGGTCACATTTATTTACAGAGTACATAACATTTACATACATCCATACCAAAAGTAGGACATAGTGGCAGCTCAAAAATGAATAAAATGGGTTCAGTGTAGTTAGATCTCAACACATTGCAACCTAGTCATCTCCATCATCATAATCTCCATCCGCATCAGCTCCATCCTCATCATCGGCCATATACTTGAGCGAAAGAGACATAACCACATTACCAACAAGTCATACACACAAGCAAAAGTGTCATCACAGTATACACTACCATATCTACCATTTCATCTTCTGCATTGTTCAACTGGGGAAGAGGAGGTAATGCTAGGTGAGGTTGAGGCCGGTTGACGACTTCTGGGGGCAACAGTGGAGGAGCTTGTTCCAAGACAAGGTTCCTAGGTCCCTCATCGTCAGACGATAGTATGTAATCACTCTCCTGAATGTGTATTAAAGACATGGGAAATGTATCACTTATACATGGTATACTTTACAACAGTGAATGAAAGGACATCAAACCGAGTACCTACAGAACGGGTCAGGATTATGGTAGATACCTGTGGAATAGAGACGAGTGTTAGAATCAGTACAAGTTAAATGCCTGTGATGAGTATGGTCTATGAAAGAGGTGTCTATAGAGTATGATATAACATGCGTCTCTCCTACCAGGCTCAGCTCGCTATTGTCAGTTTCTATACCACTCTCCTCTGACATGATTAGAGGTCGGAAATGCACAATTGCCTGAGGTAAGGAGATATAGGTCCATGATTAGCTGTTAAATGCGACAGTTGCAGTAGGTGTCACAGTTAAACACCTTTTCATGAGTGGGTTAAGTTACGGGTTAGGTGTGGTTGTACAGAGGTGAAAGCTGTTCGTAAGGCTGCATGTGATCATAATCATGATGAGCAACTAGCCACGTCTCTAGCAACAACAGTTAGAAAACATAAGGCCCTTTCCTGGGGTTGGTGAGAGTGTGCGGCTTTGGGGTATGGTTCCACTTTTCCTACTATTTACAATGGCTGAATCACAAGAACTATGATACCAATTACATACACATAGCAAAATAGGTAAGTGGTTGGAAGATGGCCTATATGGGGAGAAGACAATTCGACTCACTCCGTGTCGCTAAGCAAAGGAAATATGGCAACTGGCCTCTATTGAACAGATCCTGGCTTCCACTGGTAGAATGGCTGGGTGAGAGGTGGTGGGGCTCCGTCTCTAAAGAGCAGCTAATGTCATCCCTAAATAGACCCGAAGTTACTGTAGGAGCTATTGCCATCACGGCCTACTTTGGTGACATGCAGGGAGGAGTGTGTTCCTGTATGGTGAAGAGCACTGACAATACTCTCATCCCATTTGATATACACGTCACCCAAGGCTATTACAAATGCACTGAGTTCCTAGACTGGGACAGAGGTGACCCTGTTCAGCTAATAACCGATGTGCTTAAAGCAGTCCCAAGCGGTTACTTGATGGCTAGACCAAGAGACATACCTGATGAACAGAACAATTGGTCTGGCAAATGTGTAGTGGAAGGGATGCGTGAAATGATACAGCTACTAGAGGGTGCATGGTGGGGACATTCGACGGGCAGTTCCCCAATGTCATCAAATCACATTGAAGTTATACAGGACCTAAAAAAGATGGAAGATGAATACCCCAAGCCAGCTGCAGCGATCTGTTACATGGATGAAGAGGAATATGGATACCTCTTCGAAATTGTAACAGCAAAAGGACAACCATACAAGGTCACGTTTGATAAGTCTGGGTTTGTGCTTGATACAGATATACACTTTAACTCAATGACAAGTTTGCTGAACCATATGACAACGGTTGTAAAGGTTTCCTTTGTACCAAGACCCCTTTCTACAACACAGGACCTGTGCATGAGCAAGATGGATGTAACAGGAGGGAGAAGGAGGGGACCAGTGGAGTCAAGTGGAGGCCTACCCAGTCTCAAACGTTCCATACAGACTAGCCCGTATGACCAGAGGTATAGGCCATGACCATTGTATTACTGTACATCTCAATTAATATTTGTGACAGTATATGTGTCAATGTAATATACATTACATATCATTGTTTTGACATGCAATCAATAAAGTGTATCACCAGTCATGTCAGAGCCTTGTTCTTTTTATTCACATACATTACAAAGAGCAGTACCGTTGCAACTACACATGTTTCACAAAGTCATTATAGCTGGGCTATCCACCCGGTACTGCTTCATCCAACCGTGTCTGTGCTATCCAAAAGGGCTCCATTCATGCCACAATGCCTTGGTTATTCATCCTTGGTCTGTTACTCAACCACTTGCGTGCATCCAACCTTGTCTCTAAATCCACACATTATCTATTCATCCAAGCTAAGGTGTTTAGCTACTCATCTACCACTCATCATACAGTGGCTGTTGTGTCCACACAGGCTTACTTTCTCCAGCCCTGTCTTGTGTATCTCCCCACCACCTGGGCAAGTCTCTACTTGTTTATCCAGCCCTTGGGCACTCGTCCAACTGTTTCTGTCCTGTCCACACAGGCTTACTTTCTCCAGCCCTGTCTTGTGTATCTCCCCACCACCTGGGCAAGTCTCTACTTGTTTATCCAGACCTTGGGCACTCGTCCAACTGTTTCTGTGCTGTCCACACAGGCTTACTTTCTCCATCCCTGTCTGTTTATCTTTCCGTCACCTGGGCACTCATCCAACCTTGTCTGTGCTGTCCACACAGGCTTACTTTCTCCATCCCTGTCTGTTTATCTTCCCGTCACCTAGGCAACAGCTCTACTTGTTTATCCAGCCCTGGGCACTCATCCAACCTTGTCTGTGATGTCCACACAGGCTCATCCAACCTTGTCTGTGCTGTCCACACATGCTCATCCAACCTTGTCTGTGCTGTCCACACCGGCTTACTTTCTCCATCCCTGTCTGTTTATCTTCCCGTCACCTGGGCACTCATCCAACCTTGTCTATGCTGTCCACACAGCCTCATCCAACCCTGTCTATGCTGTACACACAGGCTTACTTTCTCCAGCCCTGTCTGTTTATCTTCCCTTCACCTAGGCAACGGCTCTATTTGTTTATCCAGCTCTGGGCACTCGTCCAACTGTTTCTGTGCTGTCCACACAGGCTTACTTTCTCCATCCCTGTCTGTTTATCTTTCCATCACCTGGGCACTCATCCAACCTTGTCTGTGATGTCCACACAGGCTCATCCAACCTTGTCTGTGCTGTCCACACATGCTCATCCAACCTTGTCTGTGCTGTCCACACAAGCTTACTTTCTCCATCCCTGTCTGTTTATCTTCCCGTCACCTGGGCACTCATCCAACCTTGTCTATGCTGTCCACACAGCCTCATCCAACCCTGTATATGCTGTACACACAGGCTTACTTTCTCCAGCCCTGTCTGTTTATCTTCCCTTCACCTAGGCAACGGCTCTATTTGTTTATCCAGCTCTGGGCACTCGTCCAACTGTTTCTGTGCTGTCCAACTCTCTGTGTTTACCCAACCGAGCATTACAGGGAGGCAGTTAAATAGCAAGGTCTGTTCTTAGGATCTGTTAACAGTTTGCCTCTCTCAGCACTGGGGAAGAAATATCAAGTGTGCATTCGAAATGACTGGGATGGAAGTGACCTATGGAAACTGGCCTCTATTGGACAGATCATGGCTTTCATTTGTAGAGTCACTGGGTGACCACTGGTGGGGTTCCGTATCTGAGGAACAAATGATATCTTTCCTCAATAGACCCGAGGTGAAGGTGGGAGCTTTTGCCATAGCGGACTACCGTGGAGCGGAGCCCGGAGGAGTGTGTTCATGTATGATGAAGACAGGGGATTGTGACATTATCTCATTCGCCATATATGTCACTGGAGGCCGTTACAAATGCACCGACTTCCTAGAGTGGGAATACAGTCAACCAGCAAAAATTATAGAAGACATGATTGCAAATTACCCAGGAGGGTACCTGATGGCTAGACCTAGAGCCATACCTGGTGGTCAAAGCAAGGGGACTTGCATACGTGTAGTGGAAGAGATGCATACTATGATACAGTTACTAAAGAGTGCATGGTGGGGACTGTCTCTTGGGCAGTCGCCAAATGGTAGGTCCCCAGGGTCAAGTGAGCACACTGCCTTGTTAAACAGTCTAAAGAGTATGCAAAGTGAAAACTTCAACCCTGCTGCTGCAGTATGTTACATGGATGAACATCGCTCTGGATACCTCTTTGACATTGTAACAGGGAAAGGAAAGGTATACAAAATCATGTTCCATGGGTCTGGCTTTCGATGTGGGACCAATCTACACTTCTACACCATAGGAGAGTTGATTGACTACATGAGAGGGGCTAGGAATGTAACTTTTGTGCCACGACCTTCCCCCTAATGTGAGGGGAGACAATGACAAGGATGGAGTAGGATCGAAGGACACAAGAGGGTTCGATATTCTCAGCACAAGGCTATGGATATGAATAGTGAACTCTTTTCATAACATACTCTGTAAGATATTATACAATGTTACAGCTAGAGTGTACTTTTTCTTGAAATGAATAAACCAAATCAATGGTGTCTTTTGCCTTTATTCAATATATTTGTGAAACATTACTGTATAACATAGTCCTCCTGCACATATCACGCAATTGTTGTTAACCCATACATGTTGCCCCATAGTAAAAGTTATACCAATCCCTTAAAGACATATGGTTATTCAACATAAACTTCAACTGGGTTCTCCTGATCAACACCTCGGTGCTTAACTGTGTGACAGTAGAAAGACTGTCAATGTCTTCTTCCTCACATCCCTCTGCAAGCCTCAGCCCATGGATGAGTTTGGTGTATATGTCCCAGAGTGTTGTTCCATAGAGTATGGTGATTGAGAGATGCCCAGTGATTTCACCTATGTTTTCAGAGGGGCTCTGGATCAAGACTTTGATGTGAGGCCTATTTTCGTCTACAATGGCAATGTTGTCCGCGTACTCGCTCATGGTCTGGTACAGTGCGGAGACGTATTTCATCACAGCATATGGGATGACAATACCCCCACCATACATGTGTCTAGGAGGGAAAGATGTACAGTCGAGGTCTTGGAAGGCTCGCGGGGTTGCCATTGCCATCTCCTGAGTGACTCTGTGGAGAATTCCAAGGTCGTCGAGGGAGACAGATCGCCAAAGAGCTAGGACATTTCTGAGAGCATCATAGTCCTTGTCAGTGCCGAGTTGATGGGAAGGTACGCACACGTAGCTGTCTGCACACTGGGGGAAAGAAAAGGATGCTATTCCACTGGGTCCCCTGGTAATGCTGACAAAGCCTTTCGCCGAACACAGGCCGCATATGAATTGAAACTCCCCTCGGGGAGAAGCGACCAGAACGTCTAAAGCTCCTTTCGCTCTGTCCGAGGCCCAGAGACTTTTTGACATCATGAAGGCTAAGACATTGATGAGAGCCTGCCTGTTGTCGTCATCATAGACAGATAGGGTTCGATTGAAAGGCACTGTGTCCGTGCCAGCTATCTTGATACAGGAGCCACCGTTAATGTCAACGTTCCACTGGGATGAAAGTTTAGATGGATCATTAGTCAGGATCCTTGTCTTGTTGTCATTGAGGACAGTGAACTTGACTGGTATTTTGTCCAAGGTGCCTTGCTTGTATGCGGTAACTGTCATGTTGTCAATGATGAACAGAGTGCTGCAGTCTCCAAAGGGTATGAGCCCTTGCAAGTCAATCTTGAACATGGTAGGCTGATGTGCTTCACTGACCTTGTTCATTGTATGGGTGAACACATACTCCTTCTGACTGAAAGACATCTTTACCCGTGCTTGGGATGCTAAAGGTATACTATCACCGGTCTGTACTCAATGCATGTATACGAAATGGTATATACAGTGCTTTTCGTCTCGATCACGAGAGCCACCGTCTTTCATTGACACACCGTCCTATCCTTCTCTTCTTGTCTTCACCGTAGACACGCTGGATAAGCCTGTGACCGGGGATATTGTTGGTGAACAGGTCCTTGTAGAAGTTTTTACAACCGGTGCAATGATACGTAACCACCCTGCAGTCAGAGGGAGGACGTCTCCTCTTTCCGAGCGTGGCCCGGACAGGGGTGATCCATTTTTTCTCCTTAAAGGTCTCGATCCAGGTTCTCATGACTTTTGCGTCGGCGCAACAGTACGGCATGATGCAAAGAACAGATTCTGGGTACATAACGGGCCCAGAGCTGAACGCGTCAGGGGTCTGTATCTGCAACATGAGTACAGTCTGATACAGAAGGCCTGCCAGGTCAACTAGAGTCCTCTCGCACAGCTCGCTTCTCACTATGGAAAGCCTACCAGTAGTAGAGTAGGTGATCCCAGCGTCTTGCAACATGACAATCGGCAACGAAAGCAAGATGGAGGCGTCAGAGCAAGAGTCGTTGTCGACAAGGGACAGTATGCCTTCCGATATGGCTTCCGTGAGCCTTTTCCCGAGCGAGGCGCTTAGGTTCCTGTAGACATCACGGGGCTGTAGGGACATGTCCTTGGTGATCACATTGCTGCAGACCTCGAGTTTCTCACCGGGCAGACGCGCCACAGTTTCCCTGTTGATCCTTAGGTGCTCCAACTCACTACTACCGCAGACGGGTATCATGTGTTCAGGGCAGTTGTTCATTACCGCGTTGAAAGCCGTGGTTGCCCTCTTCAACCTCTGTCTGACTGAGGAGATTGAGGTGAGCAAGTGCTCTTTGCAATCATCCAGGCTGTGGGAGCCAAGGGCAGAACTGTACATGTAGCGGGGTAAGCAGTAGTCTATAATGCAGTGAGCTAAAAGCTTTCCAGAGCGGTTCACCAAGGTAGAGTCAGCATAGTGAGCTATCAGCACCCTGGAGTTGGCGAAACATTTGTTGAAAGGCTGGTAGGGGTGTGAAATGATCTCTGTGTAAGACGAGGAATCGATTGGCGTTAGGGTTCTGGGGGCCGGGGTGTGATGCTCCTCCGTGTTGTCATCTCTAACGGGTTTGGACCCGTGTTCATTATCACCGTCAGACACCACGCTTGTGTCGGAACGCTTGGCCTCGCATATGAGCGATCCACCGAACATGGCCGTGATACACCCTGTGTTAGCCTGGAGGTTCAAGGGGTATCTGTAGAAGGCTGCTTCGCAAGGGTTACACTTGTGATACTCGGGGCATTCGACTGGCTTGACAGAGAGTCCTGTAATGTGCTGTAGCCACGTCTTCACAGTTTCTAGGTAGGTCGTTTTAACACTGGAGTTGGCTACCTGCAAGCGATCCAGTGTTTGTTGACTAAAGTGCTTGTTCTTTGATGATTTGATGAGACTGCTCCAAGGAAAGAACCCTGCTGCCATCTTGGACGCGATGAGTTGCGATGCTTTGCACGCTAACAGGTCTCTGAGGATGGCTTCCTTGCGCGAGAACATGTGGTTCATGCAGTATTTCCAGTCCTTGTACAGCGTTCTCACTGTGATGGTGTCGCTCGACGCAGACTCGTAGCCCTGTACGGGAACCAGTGTCGTAGAGACCGCAGAGAACCCAGAGTCCAGCTTCAACGTTATAACATCGTCCACTCGGTAAGAGGTGAGGAAGGAGCTAGCTCGATGTAAGTCTAACCACTGCCCGTGATCGTCCAGGATCGGTTCCCTCTCCAGGTATAAGATTACATCTCCAGCCTTGAGCTGGTGCCAGGGAGAGGTTGAAAAGCAGGACAACACGTCAGTCTCCAGTTTGACACAGTCTCCCCTCATGACGCAGGATATGAAGGTGTCCGTCACGGCAGAATCACAAGGGGAGCGCATACTTTTGAAGGCCGACAGCCCCCTGACCTTTACGGAGATCGAAGACAGATCACCCTTGTCGTCTAGGTTGTGACTGAGAGCCACGTAGGTCTTCTTAGCTACGTGACAGTAGACCGAGCAACTGTTTTCATACTCCAGCTTGACTCTCCTGTCTTTAACGAAGGGCCCTGTGACATCCGCAACTTCTTCGGACCCAGGGACTCTTGCCACAAAGACGGGATATCCTTCCTTGGTGAATGTTCCTTTCGGGTCTCTGGCTACATTTCGGTGTGTGTTACCTCTGCCTATCACGTACATCCTCTCGAGAGTGTCCTCAACCAAGGCAGTGTGCACGTAGTCCAGAAAGGCAGGCACCTGGGAGCCAGCCCTCTTAAACATGTCACCCACAGCCTTCCGGCCATCACAGGCAAAGCTCTCGAGGAGTTTGATGTCAGTGTCCCCGGACCGGGGCGTATCTGTTCTGTGCACGACTACATCAGACACGTCCCTTTCGGGGATGTCCCGGGGACCGTATCCGACTGAGACCATGACACTGTCAGTGTCTCCGTAGACAACAGGGCAGCTGTGCTGGTAGAACGTAGACACACAGTTGTTTACAACGGCAATCTGTTGCCTGCCGTGGCCAGATATGAGAGGCCCGCAGGGACGAGGAGCCGTTCCGTAGAAGGAGTTGGCTAGGACTTTACACTCTCCCTCCTGTAGCTTGTAGTAGACCCGCTCGGCCTCGCTGATGTCAGGGTTCTTGAGTTTCCTCTTGAACTCAGCTCGCTGGTTGAGATAGTACTCTACCGAGGAAGAGAATATGCCCGGGGCACGGATGAAGCAGCCTTGGGTCTGGTCGTACTTGAGAATGAGCGATGCGTACTGAAACCCCTCAGCCTCCCAGTTGTAACACACCCAACCCGATAGATCGTGGGGAAAGTCAACGGGAGGCCAGGGGATGGTGGTCTCAGGTGAGATGTTGAGAGCGCACATGATCGAGGGGTACATACTGGAGAAGTCAAAGGACAGCTCCAGACCCATGCCGGGCCCCGAGTAGTGTAGGCCAGTGAGTGGGTCACACACAGATCCTCCCTTCCACATGTCACTGTCACCATTGTCTGAGGCGAGATTAGGATCCCATCGCAGTCGGCTGTTCAGTTCCATGCCCAGGGGTCCCGCTTTCACTCTGAGGGTATCGAGTGTAAACTTGAGCTGGGGGATCTGAACCGAGTGAATGCTCTGCACAAAGCCGCAAAAGTTATCCCCTCTCCCGTGTACCACCACGTCTATATTGAGAGTGGCCCTACATCGATGAAACAGAGTTGATACTGGGTTGAGAACTTTAGCCAGCCTGGCGCACAGCTGTGAGTCGACCAAGTTGTAGACGAGCACGGCAAATAGACTCCTACCTCCGAGTCTGATCATCTCGTCCATGCTAGAGTAACCCACGTCCGCTAGCTTGCAAAGCTTTCTGGTGTCCTTTGGAACCTTTCTGTGTAGCTTCCTGACCTTGGAGATGACAAAGGGTGCCACGTCGTTCAACTTCATGCTGGTACACGCAAACTTTATATCTCTGGTCCCCGCCATCCTGTACAGATCTATGATGTTCATACCGCAGCTGTTCATCTTGAAGTGGCCCAGCTTGGCCTTGTCTTTGTTGAACGTTTGGATGTGCACAGATATCAGTTGGAGCTTGTACTCGGTCAAGGTTCCGTTGAGCAACACAGAGCCTACGCTCTTCAGCATCTCCTTGTACATATCAAGGTAACGTACGTTTTCAAACTGGAAGAACGGTACCATGTCATGGGCCAGGGCCTTGGTGACAAAGAGGCCGTACCAGGCTCGCAATAGCGAGGCTCCTCGTTCCTGGGTAACGGCGTCTCGGAACTTGGTGTAATTCGATTGAGTGTAAAAATGCACACGCTGCTCGATCACTCTCACATCGAATTCGGCGTTGAACACGTACAGCAGTTCTATGCCGTACTTGTACAGCAGTTGGATCATCTTCTCCAGGACTGCGAGTTCTCCGGAGCACGGGTAAAACATAATCCTTCTGACATCGTCTATACCGGCACCCCTGGCTAGTTCGTGGTCAGCCTCTGGTTGGTGGTTGTGTGTTACCTTACATTTGTTATAGACAACTATCAGCTTCTTCCTGTGGTGGTCAGGTGAAGTCTTGGGTATGTGGGAGTTGAGGATCACGAGAGAGATGCAGGTTATCTCGTGCTGCTGACCTGGCATGTCAGGAGATAGAGTAGGGATAGAGACGTGCTTACTATGTTTTGGCAATTGTGACCTGCCAGTGTCTAGCATGTGAACCAGCTTAGTCCTGTACTCTGTCATGCCCTCGACCGTACGCTCAGTGCAGTAGGGGAACCTGTAGGCGAATGAGTCGCATCTTAGGGACATGTCTCGGTATGATTTGTCAAACACGGTCTCAATGTCCAGACACGCTGCCTTGTAGAAATAGGCCACGTGTTTACTGTCAAAGAGCTTAGTCTCAGCCTCAGACAGGTCGTGATCATAGATGAGTTCGGATACTGAGAGCACCTGGTTCAGCTTGTTTGCAGACATGAAATAGACCCTACCGAACATGACATTGGAGCACAAGGCAGGCGTGTTACCGTCTCGAGCAATGTAGTAGCCCTTGTCGGGGCAAAAGTCTCCGAAAGTGAGTGCTCCCCTTACAGATTCTACATACCTTTTGGCCAAGGATATACATTTAAGCGGGAAAACGAGAGCATTTACTTTCCGCTTAATGTCATCATGGAGAACGTGGACGTTCACTGGCTCAGCAGCAAAGTGTTTAGACCAATTTCTACCAACCAGCTCCCAGGTCTCTTCCTCGCCATCCTGATCGCGACCCAAGTCTAGGTCATAACCCACAACAGGAGCTATACCAGTAACTTTGAAGTGTACCGTAGTGTAGATTTTGATATCTCGAGCCTGCACCACCAACCCTCTGCATAACAGCGCCTCCTCCTGTCTGTTAAAGAGGACAGACTTGATCATCACCCCTACCAGATTAGGTTCAAGGTCAGGGTTTACAA